>NC_091126.1:168165677-168418177 GCF_040183065.1 Periplaneta americana | reverse complement strand
TTCTTGTGATTCAAGTCAAAATAATTGCTGGGAACGGATGAGACTTGCACGGTAATTAACCAGGCTTAACTTCCACCATGTCATGAATGTAGAGAGCGTCGAGACAAGTTCAATACAAAGAGATATGTCTGTGTTTAGGGCAAGGTATACGTACCTGAAAACCTCTCACAAATTTCTGAGATGTTTAACAGACTGAACCATAAATGAAATATATTTTCACTGTAATTATATATTATTCTCTTGACTTAAAGGGGAATGGATTTGGATTTTGTGAGAAAATGTTGATTTGCTTTTTATTCTTACAATGTATTATTTGGATATCGTTCTTTGAAATTGTTTATGTTCGACCATGCCGAAATGTAGTAATTATACACGTGGTAGCAGCCCTTTAATGGACCTCATTAAAGTACATATATTCATTAAAGTTCAGGTGTTCCACCAATCAGAAAACACCACTGTAGCAATATGAAAGCGCAAGTAGCGATTATTCTCGGATATGCAATCGAAAGACAACTAGCGAAACGTCACGGAGGCTGGAAATCCAATACTGTCGCAGAAGGTTATGTTCTGTTACTATAATAATTAGCGTTAATTGTAAATAATATTCAAATAAATTCAATTTATCATCTCGTTTTTCAATGTCTAAATCAATTTCAAGGTTATATCAAGGTTAATGTTTATTTTATTCTCTAGATTATATCAAGGTCAATGACATTTCTTTCTCCGAAAAAAAAAATCAATACTTTCGCGTCTGCACACATCTCACAATTTACGAGATATTTCACAAGGTCAGTTCCGCTCCCCAGTCAGATAAGAATAACATGAATACTTATTAATAATTTCAAGTTATAAATATGGTCGAGCATAAAAAGTCGTATGAAACTTGCCTATAATTGTAATTAAGACGCTCGTATGAAAATTATGAAACTCGCGTCTTGCATAATATACTAATATCACAGTCTATTATATACAGTCACGAAGCTTGAGTTTTGAGGGTGCTAGAAACAATAGACTGTGACGGTTCTATTTTGCATTGCCTGTAATGAGGCGATATTAGCGATCCTAGTGGTGAGTAACTATCTAATGTTTGCATATTTATTATGTATTGATCTTCGCAACTGCATATAATAGACTGTGTTAATATCACACATGGCTATACTAAAATTGTGTCCGTTTAAATTTTTCGATTTTCTGAGCAAGGGTGTACAAGTTGCAATTTAACCCATATTTTCCAAAAACTTACAGATTTAGGGCGGAAAATTGTTATATTTGATTTTAAAAATGTATTATTTTATTGTTACTCTTTAAAAAGTTGCATCACACCTGGTTATACTAAAATTATATCCATGTTAATGTTTTGTATTTCTGAGGAGCGGACGTAGTCCATGTAGGCCTGTATAAAGTCTTATTGTAACGCTCATTTTCCGTAAATTTTGTTTTTTCCACACAAAAGTAACTTTATTCAGATTTTATTGAATCTAGAAAGCTGGGATTTCCAGGCATTGTTCATTTGAATGTTGTACATATACTGGAACAATGTTTTTTGAGATGTATTAAATTTTGGAAATGTTACAGGAGTAATGTACTTAAATCGCTGAAAAAATATACGAAAGTGGGAAAAATTATTTCCCAGTAAGAAAATAAATTAAAGAAAGTTTTCTGCCTCAGTATAAAGCAAAGTTATGTGTTCAGGAATTGTAAAAAACCAACTATCTATCTTTTTACAGCTTTCAAGAAGTTCCTTATGTAAGACTTAAATTAACATTGACAAGACAGGCAAATAGTGTCTCCTTAAGGCAGCATTTTTTTTTTTTGTAAAAATAAAAGAAGGTCGAAGTACAAACATGAGGTATCTGCTATTGGTTGAATAGCAATTATACTTCTCTCCTCCTCTGCCAGCAACGTTTACGCTACATCTCCTGTCAGACATTATGGAACAAAGTATAAATATGATTTCCAAGTAGAGTCCCTCCCCATACTTGTACACTCATCAAACATATACAGGGACATCATTTTATTTTTACTAACATTTTTAATATTAACCTGGCTATACCTTTGGATTAATGATTGAGACCCGGAAACACCGTTTGCTACCTCCTTCTACGACTTGAGTTCGATGATACTGGCGTAAAATACAATCAAATCACTTTACTAGGTACAGGAGGGAAGAAAAGTAGTTCATCCATTTACGTAAAGTAGGAAATATCGCGATTTTCAGTATTATAATTTTCATTAGGTTTTGTTTAATCAAAATACAGTACAGTATTAACAATATGTGTTTTTACTCACGAACTGAGTTATCCATGCGAACGTATTCATTATGCAGTGTATATTATACTGTCTACATCACATTAGCTTGCGATATAGAGAATGAAGTTAAAATGAAAAATAATCATAATATGGATATTTAAACACATTTTTTAAAATGGTGGCCGTTCATTTCGATACAGGCTTCAGTTCTTTTGTGCCTATTATCGCACTATAGACTATTGCATCTAATTCCAATTACCAGTTTCGTCCTTCATACTTAGTAACTCATGTTGAAATAATTCTGTACCTACTCTGTAAAAGAGTACTTTACGTACTGTAAATTCAGTCTTCACTTCTGCCCGACCCGCACAGATAAAATTACTCAGACATGCTATCTACTGTCCGTCCAAGTGGTTATGTCGCAGGATCGTAGAAAGGGGGGGGGAATCACGTGATAGTTAATTACTTAACGAGGCCCTTTTATTTAAGTACCTATGCGAAAATATGATTCGATATTGGAAGTTTTCGTCACTGGAGAACGCGAACATATTTCTGAAACGTACTATAATCACTAACTCAGTACTGCGGCCTTGGTTCTGTGTGGAAGCGAAGTACATTCAAAAACTCAGGTACAATAAAAGTTGAAGTAAAAATAAAATGATATCCCTGTATAAGTGGTGGTGAGTGTCCTCCAAGACATTCGTCTTGAAAATTATAATATTACTATACTTTTATAAGAAGAGTTAAATCTGACATAACGAAAAGTATTGCAAAGTGGAGGACGCAGGGCGATTTTATGTAGTTATGCGACGCAAAGCTGCACAATTTCGGTGCTTTTGTATAGCACGGCTGTACGAAAGGCAATTGTACTTCAAAGAGACAATTTTTATTGTCCTGGGGGAATTCAATTGCTGGTGACAAGCAGTGAAAACTAAATTGTTATTGATCAGTGATTTCGTAATTAGGCTACAGGCGCTCAATCAAAGAACCATATTTGCAATGTTAGTTCTGCGCTTGTGGTGGTGCGAACGTGTAATTGTTTGCAGCGTTCTGCTTTCGTCCCAAGCTTTTTATAGTGCAATATTGATAAAGGAAAGAGAGTCCTCTGTCCGCGTAGGATCATTACTCATGCAGCGAAGTACTTCATGATCGGTAATTCTCTATTTAATTATACTTTTCAATTGCGTAGGTCCGTAAGACTGCGAAGATATGATACTATACAGGAGCAATGGCGTAATAATTATGATGGAGCTTTTTTTATATTTTCGGCACCGCAGTCTAAGGCTTACTGTGCCTAGGCCCACAACTTTACTAAATACACGCACACACTGCAGGACTCTCCCGTTTACTGGATCAGGGTACCCGGGGCCACTGCGGGACACCACACACACTGGGACAATGGACAGACAACCAGTCCCCGTGAAGAGGTCCGAATTAGGGGAAAGTAGCCTCAATCGTACCGGCACCGAAATCGTACCACTGTTAATACTGAGGAAAGTATTACATGTAGGGACCATCTGGTGAATTTTCCATGAAATACAAATAAAAACTGATACTCGTTCAGTTTTCCGCCTTTCAACCAAGACAACAGCGGTATTAAATAGCGCTTAATAATAAGTTCTGATTTCTGATATAAGATTTTGTTACTCTTTCGTAAGCTTTTATTGAAACGTTGTGTTAGTTTAATGAATGTGTTCTATTACACCGGTTTCAACAACCTTCGTTATCATTATAACGTCTCGTTAAATAATTTAATGACACGTTAGTCAGTTTTTGTGTTTCACCAAGTATCATTATTGCTAACGCATCTTTAAATTCATCGTTAATTTATTAGGACCTATTCGTCGCGTTAAAACAGTAACGATGCGTTAAGAAGTCAACAACATGGCGGACATAATTATTCGATGATGAAGTTCTTTATTTAGAACTTCAACATAACGACGAACTTATATGTTATAATAACACTCGGAATAATCATTTTGAAGATTTAAGTGATAAAGAATTCCACGAAAGCTACACATTAAGGAAATAAGTAGTAAGAATGATTCTAGAAGAAACTGAATACCAGTATACTGTATAGGTTAGAATACGACAGAAATCACCCACTTAACGCCTCTTCAACAGATTCTTCTCGTTTTAAAATAATGTTGCGGGAAGTTTTGAAATAGTAATTGATGATATGAACGGGGTATCAAAAGCTGTATTATCTAGATATGTGAATAAATTATCAGACGTACTACCAACATTACAATAGTCATTATTTCTATAGGCCTAATAAGCTTATAGCTAAATTTTATGTTGTCATAGACAACATAGATTGTGTACATGTTCCAATTGTATATCCTGGCAGTAATATAGCCAAAAGATTCTGCAATAGAAGATCCTATTTTTCCTTCAATATTCAAACAATTTCATAGGCTTATGTAACGCTCCGCATAGAAAAATTGTGGCTAAACTAGCGCTGAGGTAGTTTCCTTCGTACTCTGCTTATACACCTTGCACATACGAATCTGTGACAGGTTATGTTTGATTAGTTTAATTTTTTGTTATGCCTTGCATATACGATCAACTGCATTACCACAAAAAAATCCCTTATAAGTTCAACGATTTTCACTTCTACCTCAGAACTACCTCAGCGCTAGTTTATTGAAATTGTAATAGGTTAGAATACGACAGATAGGAATCACCCACTTAATGCCTCTCCAACAGATTCTTCTCGGTTTAAGATTACACGGATAGCACAACATTCCAAAGGAGGATGCCTTTTAAATGAAAAGGGTGCAAAGAGATTTTCTTTTAGGAGACAATGGATACCCCTTAAAATCCAATTTAATGACACCTCTCCTGAATCCTGCCACACAAGTATGGCAAAATTGTTACAGGGTACTAATAAATCTGCATGAAATACAGTGGAAAAGTAGTATGCAATTTATGGAAGAGGCGATTTCCCGTCCTAAATTTAGGCCTAATATAACTGCTTAGAATGCTTTGTATATAATTAATTGTGGCATCAATTTTTAAGCTGTCGACCTTGTAGTCCGCTAAATTTTCTCAGATTTCCTTTAGAAGCTACAATTTAACTGCTCTACATTCCTATTATTTGCATTTGGAAGCAGCTGTCTTTTTTTTTTAATTGCGGTATGACAACATATTGTATTTAGGAAGATGTTCTTAAAATTACTGCCTCTTACCCGTTTGCCTATGATTGTTTCCTCATGCCAAACAAAGTCAGCCATGATCATATGTAACCAATGAAATTCGCGATTTCGAAGCCATGGTCGTATGAAAAACAAAACATGCAAGATACAAGTACAAAATCCCCTCGTTAGTAAACGCCTGTTAATTTTAAAGATACGAGGCTTGGTGAAATAGTCAACTTTTAAAGATTCCGTTAAAATTAAACGATCCATTTGTTGACAAGTCGTTTGTGCTGATTTAAAGAAGCTTGGTGAAACCGGCCACTAGTATATTAGATTGTTTGCATTGTTTAAACGGTAAAAATGGTCATTGTAACAGCTTTGTTTAGGTTATAACCTGAATAGTTCGCTTTGAGTCGTAGTTTCCTAAATCGTACCTTTAAAAGATTGCTCATATCGTACCAGTACGATTTTGGCAACGTGAACAAATAACGTTAGGTGCATAATATTTTCAAATTCCAGAATAGGTAATGCCAAACGAGAATACGGAAAATCGAAACCAAATGCTTTACTTAAGGCAGTGGATAAATTTCGATCCGGCGCAGTGGGATTGAATGAATGTTGCCGTAAGTACAAAATCCCAAAATCGATTTTCAAGCGATATTTGATTGGCAAAGTGAAGAGAGGTATGGATTGTCCTGCAAATGGATCCGTCAACGGGAGGAATACAGCTATTAAATATGATTTAATCTTGAGTGACCCTTCGTGTTTTTCGTTTTATTAGATCTTGATAATAGCCTATTTAAGATTTATATATTACAAAAATTTCTGTATCTTAAAACATCTTTGTTTCTCATTTGTATTAATAAAATGCCATAGTAAATGACAATAATATAATGACATAAGTTATTTTTATGTAGTTCTTATTTTGAAAATTGTGAATTTTACAAATGGGTACGATTTAAGCAAACTCTAGGTACGATTTAGGAAACTAGGCGCACAAATCGTACCACTTCCAGAGTTTTAAAATAATGTCTTTTGAAACAATTGATAATTATTTAAAAATTCTGAAAAAAAAAAAATATATATATATATATATATTTTGTCTCCCAAGGTCCTGTCTCAATGTTTAACAGTATATGCAATTAAAATTCCTTCCCATTTAGAAATAACTAAAGGAAAACTGAAAAGTGGTACGATATAGGCAACCTTCCCCTAAATCCCCCTGACTTTACGACAGCGAATCGAACCCGGGCCATCTTGATCAGGAGTCCAGCACGCTACCTCAAAACAAAGGACGCGGACATGATGAGGAGTTGGGAGAGACAGTCGTGTACTTTGAAAGTATGACTCAAGTTCTTGGTCACAATTTAAGATATTACTCGACCGAGGCGAGTGGAGCCGCGGACGTAATGTGAACTATAGCAATGATGCTATACGGACGCAGGAGCAGTACAAGTGGCGCTGCGGGCTCCAGGACTCCACTAGCCTCGGTCGAGTAATAACATGGTGGATTTACAAATTTACAATCAAATACACCAGACCACATTTTTATTTTTATCTCAAGCTTTAAAACTATCTATTTTTAATTTTTTTTAGACTGACTGGGGAAACTACACTGAACATAACATGCAAATCTTAATATTCTAGCGAACATAGAATAATGTAAATAAAACATATTTTTTTAAAATTTGTGAAAGAACTGAAAACACTGAGACATAAATAACTATAACATTTTTTTCACTAACAAGTGTAAGGATTTGAATAATTTTCTTTTTACACTGTCTAGTAGTTTTGGTAAATTGATTTATTTGAAAACCTACTGTAATGAATGTATGTAATTCTATAAAATTCCAAAACCAGAATCATAACTCATTTCCAGGTTAACATAGGAAAATAATTTGAGTTATCAAAATTAAATTTTGGGTGTAGATTTTGAAATAAAAAAATATAAATGAAAATACGTAATAAAATATAAGAGATAACAAAAAGAGGAACACAGCAATAATAACTAAACAAGAGAGAACCGTAAGGTGAATGCCAGGTAATCTATGGCGAATCCTCGGCCTCATCTCGCCAAATACCATCTCACTATCACCAATCTCATCGAGCCTAAATAACCTAATAGTTCATACAGCGTCGTTAAAAAGATATAATAATAATAATAATAATAATAATAATAATAATAATAATAATAATAATAATAATAATAGTAATAATGTTTTATTTTCGCTGGCAGAGTTAAGGCCATAAGGCCTTCTCTTCCTCTCAACCAGCCTTAATCAACACAATACATATTTAAATTACAGATATTTACACTACACTTAAAAGGTTCTCCAGCTACTGTATATTCTTCAGTTAAGTTTTAAAGTTTTAAAGACTAGTAGACTACATATTTATTTAAATTTAGATAAACTTATAAGGTAAAGTAGCAACTTAATTTGAGAGCTAATTTAATTTAATCAATTATAATTAATTTAAGATTTGAGTTAGCTAGTAAAATGATGAAAATTAATTTAATATAAGCTTACTAGGACTATGTTACAGGGAGAAAAAAAATATGGTATTAATAATTATACTAAATAACATTTTAACAAAATATATTAAATTGGAATGAATTTACTAATTTTGTCTGATTACACATAACATAATATGCTACTATAGCCCAATTACTTTATACAATTTTACCAAAATCTGTGAAATAGATGTGAAGTTATAATTTTCGTCTAATTACACATCGTAAGAGAGAGTATTTTTTCCTACCAACACGTAATGAGACTTACCATTTAAAAATCATATGTTATTAGTAATTATCGTACAATATACAATTTTGCGAAAGTCTGTTGTATACGAGTGAACTTATTAATTTTTACTGATTACAACCCCTAGGAAAAGATAGTTTTCCCTACCCAAACATAATGAAAGGTTTCGCATGAGAAGAATTGATAAATCTACTAATAATCATCATCTCCAGCCATACAGGTTATAGTCCCAGAAGGACTGTTACTGTCCACAAACTTTTCAGCTCATTTCTTCATTGGACGTCCAGTTGATCTGTTGGTTGGTAGGCCTAATGCAGGATTGCACGAGGGATTCTAGTCCTACGTAGACATAGGCCTCACATGCTGATGCCAGTTATCTTGATAGTGGCATATGTTTGCTAGTATAGAGTTCATGTTCCTTTAAGATGCCTTCATTTCTTTTATGGTCCCACTTCCTACTAGTAATAAAATTATATTTACCAGGCCTAGGCCTATATAAAGTTGTATGCAAATCCGTCAAAGAGTGGAATTAATGATTTTGTCTAATTACACCCCCTAAATAGGGGTAATTTCTTTATTCCATTCATGATGATATCTTACAGTACGATTATTTAGTCCTGACAGCCGCCGGAGATGTGCGCGTGGGACAGGCGAGTCCATTTAGTTACGCCAAGGGGTGTTTGGGTTATTCACTCGCTTGCTTTTACCGACTGCTCGCCCTTATCTCTACTCCGGAACTCTCCCCACTCCTCCGATTACTTCCCCTCTTTCGCGTCGCTGAGCTGTCAGGACTAAATAATCGGTCTGTACATAAAAATAATATGCTACTAGATTAGACGGCATTTCGGAAGGCGGTTAGCTTCTATATGCGCCGTAGCATTTCTGGTATGTGACGTCACAAGCTTGTACAGTAGAACCAATCAGAATCAGTCTATAACATGCACTTCCCGAGTTCGTTTGTTCACGTGCGAGTGTTTCAATACATTGAATAAGTAAAACTAACATTTACTGTGTGTATGTAAGGCAAATAAATGGAAGAAGAGACTGTAAAAAGACAAGTATTACACAAGCAGGCGCGGAAAATAGTGTTTAAGGTGTATAATTATTTTTAAAAACTTTAACGAGCACAACGCTGCCGGCCATCTTGATGCTTGCTGCAACGTTGCCAACATGCAAGAAACGACTGCAGAAGCATGTGGTGTGGGATTGAGAAACGTGCAAAGAATATTGTTAGTGAAGGAGACAGGGTTTGTTTGGTGTAATGCTTAAGTAATCAACGGCTAACGTCATTATTGTCTTTTGATAATTTAAATTCTCTCCTGTGCTATTTGTGGTAGCTCAGTTGGTAGAGCAGCTGGCTACGGACTGGAAGGTCCGGGGTTCGATCCCAGGTGGTGACAGGATTTTGTCTCGTTGCAAAACTTTCAGAACGGCCCCGAGGTTCATTCAGCCTCCTATAAAATTGAGTAACGGGTCCTTCCCGGGGGTGAAAGGCTGTCAGAGCGTGGTGCCGACCATACCACCTCATTCTAGTGCCGAGGTCATGGAAAGTATGGAGCTCTACCTCCATGCCCCCCAAGTGCCTTCATGGCATGTTACTGGGATACCTTTACCTTTACCTTTTACCTGCGCTATTTGTATTGCACGTGCTCGTGAAGTACGATGTGGCAATGTTGTACTCTGCCTTGCTCTCTCTATCCGTCGCTCTCGACGCAAACGCTAGCAGACAACCGCCTTCCGAATTGGCGTCGACTCTAGTAATTACAAAGTAAAAGTTTATGATAATTTGTTATATAGGAGTGAAGTTGTTAATTCTGTCTGGGAGGAAGAATTTTTGTCCCAACATCTGTAGAAAAATACCTGACTTCAACACTGCATGGTAGGATTTTTATATGGACTTGTCGGGGTTTAAAACTGCATCTCCCGTCGGGCGTGGATAACGTAGCAGGCTCTGTGGTGTACATCCAATATCAAATATGTGAACTAATAAGTTACGAAACTTATATAAGTTATTTTGTGCGAGATCGTGCGTATTTGCTTGGTTTCCACACAAAACCAACCCGCGGTAAGTCTAAAATTCCACATTCAGTATTCCCAACCGAACACACATAACAATTTCCCTCTTCTTACCGCTTAAGTGACATATTGATTTTACTGCTTTAGGCTTTTAACATATTATTTTTAGAGACGTTCAATATGGTGATAATTATAAATTGGAAACTTACCACTGCAATTTCACCTAAATTGCACTGTTAATTATTGTTTTTAAATATATGCACAAATTAAGTAAACTCTAGAACTCCACTAAAGTTACTGCATTTCGTGATGCATGTAACATTAAGGAAGCCGTTTGTTTTAAGTTCGCATTTATAGACTGGAGGAAAAAAGACAGACGTATATCACGGGCTGCTGGAGTATAGAGCAATTCCACGCGTAACTGACTGACATTTACAGTACACTTTGACAGCAAAATATCTGCCTAAATTGTATAATGGGTTGAAATTATACTGTGTCACCGCAGGATTTTATAGAAGGAAGTGTACACTTAAGATATATATAAAAATAAACGTCTTTAATAGGAAAAGTATACTATTTATTTACGTCCAAAGTGTGTGTAACAGACTGACATAAATGTCAACTCTCTCTTCGGGTGAACATGTTTCTGCAGAGATTTCTCTGAATTGTCATCCCTGATACAATTTTGCAAAATATTGTTCGGAAAGGAAATTGTAATCTTCAGTTTAAGTTGAAAACGACCTCCAAACCACGATTAGTAATGGAATTATGGCCGAAAAAGTGATGTGTAACTGACTGACCTCATTCTGTAACTGACTGACATCTCTGAATTATAAAATGAAGTTGCACTTACGGAACCGTAAATAGTACAAAACAATATGAAACTTGATAAGTAGTAAATTAACATAACGACTAATTTAAATGAATAATATTTTTTCCAGAATACAAAAATTCGTTTGCTTAACCATGCATCTTAAATGACACAAATTAATGCACATACAATTATTTTATAGGCTACTTAGTAACATATATAGTTCTTCCTCTGTGATTAAATACTGTATATACAAGTCATATCCATTGGTGTTTAATTTTAGGACTATAAGAGTGTCACAGCAACCTTGACAGCGCTTATCACTCTATATGGCATCAACTCCCCAGCGTAAGACAGTATGTTACGTCATTCAAGGGCGTTCCTAATCATCTGGCACTGACCTCCTTATCGATTACGATAGGGTGACGCAGATCACAGTTTATATTTCCCATGCCTATGGCTGTTATATATTACGTTCATAATAATAGATTAGAATGTTGAGTTCTACTTTTGGATTGAATTTGAACCATTGGAATTAAACACGTAGAAGCACTCCACGGCACTCGTTGACTCACTTATTTAGTCTAACAAGCATGTACTGCAGGAACACTGTCAATATGTCACGTCTTATCTGAACAAACTTTAGTTTCTTTTCACACATGGAACCTGTGGACTTTTCGCACTGATTGTTCACAAGACAGTTGTACATATTCTATAACATAGGGATCTAACACTTTCACGCAATGAACTCCATGAGATGCCGAAATAGGTGCAAGATGTTCAAATCGTTTTTCGAGATACTTTTTTCCTTCGTCTATCTCAATCTGTGCTACCTCCTTAACAATAATTTAGATGTTTTTATTGCTCACAATGTTACAAAATTCTGTAGAGCTTTGTATCTTCCTCCCCGATTTCGCAGGCATCCATGGCATCCTTTTTACTTGACCTCCAATCACATCCACGGCCATGATGTGACTGAAAGAAGTTCCATTCTGTTTAAAATGACTCGGTGCCCCATCTGAAAATATTTTTACCACCTCAATGTTCGGAAGAATCGCCAAAATTTCCGAAAACACTTTTCGTAGACAAACATTCACTGCATAGCCTATTTGTCATGTGCTACATAATCTGACACTAATGCAGATGATTTCTTCTGAACTTCCCTGTCACCTTCCTGTTTAAACCAGGCAACAGTAGTTAATATTGAGACCTGCTTATTGCTCCAATGAGGTGCCTGAATCTCATTTTGCTTTTTCCAGGTATAATTACTGCACACTTATCACCAGTTCACGTATAACTTCACCAAGGCCTTACAAGCAACTAAGCACACTGTGAGAATGAACAGCATAACAGCTGAGAGCGCGACATGTCAGTCACTCACAATGCCGCTGCGGAAAACGAAATCACTTTAGAAGAAAATGTTCTAATACTTTTTTATTGGTAATGTAGTAATAACGCAGAATGCCAAAGGAAATTTTAATCTGTCAATTATTGTGCTGTGTGGAAGAGTTTTTGTATGTTTATTGTGACGGACTGATCGTAACTTACAGTACAAATAATTATAATGATTTTAAGTTATTTAGGATCTTAGGATACTTCAACTAATTACATGTTTACTTCAAGGAAAGACCAAATATAGTATACAAAAAAACGGCTCGAAATAACACAAACTTACGTGTCCAAATTGTGACACGAAACATAAGTATCTGTACGTGTTTTTTTAAGTGTTTGGAATATGACAAGATCTGCAGCAAGTTATAGACTAAAAGAAAGAGTATTTTAAACATTATCTTACGAAATAAGGCGATTTAAATTATAAAGAAACATATTTCTTCAACAAAAATACTCCTACATCAATTTCAAGAAATTCACCTCAGTATGACATTTTCGTGGAATTGCTCTATAGTAAACACAGAAAACATTTCAAAGCAACAATGTTGAAGATAGATATTTTTGTTTTCCAAAATTGCCGTCATTGAACAGAAATCAAGGTGGAGATTTCATTGCAACTAATTAGAAATTCCTCTTACAGGTATGTAATAAGCGATCTTCGCACAAAATAATGTACGATACACGAGCGGTATGTTTTCTTCCAATTCTCGGAAATTAAAAAAGCTCAAATACGTTTCGCTTTTTCAAACTTTTCCTCGAACATGAAAACTTCAACATACCGCTCTTGTAACGCATATTACTATTATAAGGTTTTCGAATGCTAAAAGAAGAACAATAAGAATATCGGTCAAACATGCACAGTAGTGTGCGTGTTGTTTGTAAATAGCGTCACGATTGGGGCTAAATAGAGATAGAAGCAAGCATTATAAAATACTGGTCTGAGTATTATTTCATTTGCGCGTCCAAGTGTCAGGAATGCTGGAACTGTCTTGAGGACGGCAGGCGCGCTGGGACTGAACGTTAATGGCATCCCGGCATTAATGCTGACTTGAATGGAATGTAGTCGAGGCGTAATACGGCATTTCTAAAGGAATTGGCTCTTACCCAATGGCATTATCTTCTTCGGCTCTGGAATAGAGACGGATCTGAATTCTCTTCTGTAAGGACGCAATACTTCGTACATTGTGTGATAACATCGAACACATGTAGACTGCATTTCTTAACCTCCATTTCTTTAAAAGTATTAGTGATAGCTACAGTTAAAAATGATTAAATTTTATTCTCTAATATCTGCTCACATTCGAACAATTTCAAGCTGACCTACCATTCAACATGTCTTAGATATAACAAAGCTTCCAATCGAAACAGTCAAAGATCTTTAATCAATTAATTACTTATTTTTACCACTCCTCACATCATCTCTTTATTCTTCATATTTCACTGTTGCTACTTCTCGTCACTGGAATTCTCTGCCGCCTGAAGTCAAGGGCTGCAGAACTTTAATTTCCTTTGAAAGTAAATTAGAAAAGTATCTTATGATGAGTTGCCAGACCTAACGCGTTGCAAATATTTAATGGAATGTGTTCCACTGTATTCATTTTCATTTTTCTTTTGTTCTTATTTTTATTGTGTAATCATGTAAATCGTGTTTATTTATCACTTAAAGCCAATATGTATCCCACTTTGTTGTTTATTATTAATCTATTTTTTGTGTACATTTTATTCAATTCTCAGTTTATGGTTTAATTACGTAAATCCTACTTAATTGTAATGTAATATTAATATGTATACTAATATGTTTATTTTTATTTTCACTGTGTACTTTTTTTTTTATTGAATTATCGGCTTCTGTTTTTCTGTGATTCGTATTTGATTCTAGCAACTTAATATGTATTCTACTATGTTTATTTTTATTTTGTGAGGTAAATTTTTATGTATTACCTCTTTTGATCTCATTATGTACCTAAATTGTATCAGTATGTAATTACTTAATTCCGATCCAGTTTTATGTTCAACTATTTAAGCAAGTTTTAATCCTGGTTGAGTGTAAGAGAAGGCCTGACGGCCTTAACTCTGCCAGGTTAAATAAAGCCATTATTATTATTATTATTATTATTATTATTATTATTATTTTTTTTTTTTTGCAGATCTTGATAATATAGACGTTTATGACTAAGGATGAGAATTTTATATGCAGGATGCGTAAGTAAAGTCATTAATTTAAGGGGGTTATTCTTCGAGATATTTCAAACAAAAATTTTAACACACATTTGCTCGTCTTTGCTTTCTTCTGAAGATAAAAGTTGTTTTATATGAAACATTTCATAGCGTTTTGGGAAAGCCATTATTTTAATTTCCGATATTCTCATTAAATTTAAGAGAGCAATGTATTATAATAATAAATGATTGAAAGAATTTAAGTTTTGTACTTTATATGTGCAGGAATTTGATCCGAACAAATGTAACTTTTCGTTTTGCAAAGGAATTTTACAACGAAATGGAAATATAAAAATTGGAGATTTATCCTTCGAAGAGGTGGAAAAATTCAAATATCTTGGAGCAACAGTAACAAATATAAATGACACTCGGGAAGGAATTAAACGCAGAATAATTATGGGACATGCCTGTTATTATTCGGTTGAGAAGTTTTGTCATCTAGTCTGCTGTCAAAATATCTGAAAGTTAGTTAGTTAGTTAGTTAGTTAGTTAGTTAGTGGGGTTTAAAAAGGGCGCGTCAGCATCTATGGCTATTTGCGCCCTTATTTAAAATTCTTTACAGAACAGAGACTATACAATAATCAGAATGCTTAAATAACTAAAAAACGTTGTCACGATTAAAACAAGGTACACAAATGCAGTTTCAACAGGGTGATGCATAAAACATTATAAAAATCTGACCTTAACTAGTATTTAAAAAGAGATAAAATAACAATACAAGTGCTACCATAAATAAATTATCTGGCGTTCTGAAAGTTAGAATTTAGAATTTATAAAACAGTTATATTACCCATTGTTCTGTATGATTATGAAACTTGGACTCTCACTTTGAGAGAGGAACAGAGATTAAGGGTGTTTGAGAATAAGTTTCTTAGGAAAATATTTTGGGCTAAGAGGGATGAAGTTACAGGAGAATGGAGAAAGTTACACAACACAGAACTGCACGCATTGTATTCTTCACCTGACATAATTAGGAACATTAAATCCAGACGTTTGAGATGGGCAGGGCATGTAGCACGTATGGGCGAATCCAGAAATGCATATACAGTAGAGTGTTACTTGGGAGACCGGAGGGAAAAAGACCTTTGGGGAGGCCGAGACGTAGATGGGAGGATAATATTAAAATGGAATTGAGGAAGGTGGGATATGATGGTAGGGACTGGTTTAATCTTGCTGAAGGTAGGGACCGATGGCGGGCTTATGTGAGGGCGGAAATGAACCTCCGGGTTCCTTAAAAGCCATTTGTAAGTAAGTAAGTACGTAATTAAAGGAATTTTACAATGTTACATTTGTTCCGATCAAATTTCTGCTGATTTATAGAACACATATAAAATTCTTTCAATAATTTATTATCATAACACACTGCTTTCTTAAACTGACTGAGCATATTGGAAATTAAATCAATAGGTTTCCCATAACACGCTATGAAGTTTTTCATATAAAGCAATTTTTATCTTGAAAGATAGCAAAAACGAGAAAAAGTGTATTAAACTTTTCTGTTTGAAATATCTCAAAGAATAACACCCTGAAATTAATGGAATTACTTACGATTCACTCTGTATAAACATATATATATGTATATATTGTTTGATAGTACATACGTCGATGACTTTTATTATGACGGCATTTTAGCAGAAATGCTTTCAGAATGTATCATTTTATTGAGAATATAGATATGTTTTTTCTTCAAGAACTACATAAAGTCTTATAAATCATTTTGTAGAGTAGAATGAGAGCTACAAAAATATATATTTATTATTTATTTACTTATTCTGGTGGAGTTAAGGCCATCAGGCCTTCTCTTCCACATCATCAGAAATATGAGCACATATAAAAGTTTTGAAGACAGCTGCGAAGTAGTCGATTGATAACGTTCAATTACACAAAACCAGAGATACAATATAAGACTAACGCCTAAAATTTCAGTCAAATAAAACTGAAAAAAGAATACAAAAGTAGTTTGCAGACAGCATACCAAAAATGATGAAAAATGTACTTTCTAAAAAAAATCTGGAAAGACAATTTCTATGGTTGAAAATACTTTCTTCCAACATTTCATAAGGTATAATAGCAATTTATGTTACAAGAAAATAAAGTAGGATTTTCTACAACTACATGACAATTATTTATTACTGTGGCATATACAGTATTTCATCCAAAAAGGTCTTTCGTAAATCATTAATAAATTAATATTATAATAATATAATTTTGCCATAATTTTAAGTAATAATCTAACAATTCATATAAATAATATATTTTAGAATAACTTAACATTAAATATTAAATATACAAATTTATCCTTGAAGCAAAATAGAGTAAAAACCCTGGACAAATTCAATCTCCATATTATGCATTAAAAATTACACATATACTTTATCAAAATATATCCAGAATGAGGTAACTTTAATAATATTTTTAGTAAGAGAATTTAATATTATACTTTTTAAATTGAAACTGTCTATTATTTAACGTTTTCAAATATTTCTTGTTTTCTTTATGAACTATTTCTTCTATTTTCATTTATACTTAAAATTTAAATCATATCTATCACTTAATTTCTGATATCATAGTAATTGAGGGGTTCGGGGGTAAAACATGGTAAATGACTTTTTAGAGTTTTGAAGTTATTAGGTAGGTAAACATATATATATATATATATATATACACATACAACAGTAACGGTCAGCGCGTCTGGCCGCGAAACCAGGTGGCCCGGGTTCGAATCCCGGTCGGGGCAATTTACCTGGTTGAGGTTTTTCCGGGGTTTTCCCTCAACCCAATACGAGCAAATGCTGGGTAACTTTCGGTGCTGGACCCCGGACTCATTTCACCGGCATTATCACCTTCATTTCATTCAGACTCTAAATAACCTAGATGTTGATAAAGCGTCGTAAAATAACCCAATAAAATAAAAAAAATACAACAGTTTGTACAGTTACCAGGAAAGTAAAATCTGTATATTTTTGCCATCTGTCCAAATGTTGGAAAATGTACTAGTGCTTTAGACACAGAATGTTAGATATCATATTATACACTACACAACTCATTTTTGACCAAAATGTCATATGTAAATGGAACTGCCCCAAGCATAAACACTTGTTATTTTGGGTGCAAATTATATACTTCAAATATTTGTATGTTCAATAAATTTAACAAAATCAAATTCATATTCATGTTACTGTTGCTATGAGCCATTGGATAAAAGTTTACAAAAGCTACTCGTCGCTAAGGAATCGACTTAGTGAGACAAAAATAGAAATGTCCATTCCTTGCTCCTAGCAACGGCGAGGTGAATATAAAGAATGACTCTATGCATTGAATATCGACATAGCAACAGGCTGTGTTATTAGTAGGCCCCGGATTTTTATGTAATATGAAATTGCGAAATATGTACATAAAATTGTAGTAAATGTCGGGGAAATATGTAATTAAATATGTAGTATTAAAAAAATATGTAATTTAAAATCACTATTTATTAATGCATTAAACTCACAAAAATATTGTCACAATTTAACTGGTCAGTTGATGTGGGAGGATGGAGCCTGGAAAGTGATTTGCCATTTCCATCTCATTGTATAGTTTGCAAATGCAACTTGTCTCTTCCACAATTCATGCTTTTTTTTTTCTTGTGCCTTAAGATTTCCTAGAAAAAAATTTTTCTTTGACACACAAAATGGTATTTTGATTTATCAGACACCCGACCCAAACCCCTCGCTAATAGCCTACTTTCAATTGGTAACCTAGTTAAATAACCAGCACACTTGACCATCCTAGATTCTGAGAAAGCATTAGGACAAATGTACAGAGTTGAGGCACTCCGAACCATTATGTTTTACAGGCAAAAAGTTGGAATCCCTAGTTTTATGTTTTTTTTATCCATTTTGAATCTTGAATGTTGCGTGCACTACTTTTAACACTTGAATATAATTATTAATTGATTAACCAGTGGACTTACTCGTGTTAATTATGTTAGATTTGTCCGGCTTACAGCTGTTTCAGTGCTTCACGCACCATCCTCAGAGCCTACTACATCACGGCGTCATCTCGAACTTCTCTGCCTGTTATGTGGGTGTGTTCGATTGTTGAAAGGTGTTGAAAAGTGGAGTCAAATAGTGTGTGTGTACTGAAATTGATCTGTGAGTTGAGAATTTGATCGGGATGTGTTTTAGTTACACAAAATCACGCAAAACACTACACAAACACAAGAACACAAGAAATACATCACACTAACATATGAAAACAAAATCACACATAAGATCGCATCTTCATTCAGAAAGCAGAAATACAACATAACACACAGAACAGAAAACACACTACAAAGACATCTCAACACACAAAAAACACAAACAAATAAATACGACCACACAGGTCTATACAAACTCACATGTAATAGTTGCGACAAGTTCTACATAGGACAGACAGGCATATCATCCCAAACACGCTACAAAGAACACATTAAAGCAATAACCAGAGGACACAATACATCTACATACGCCGATCACATAACCAATGCTAACCATACATACAATAACATAAATACGGACATGGAAATCCTACACATACAACCCAAGAACCAAAAACTCAACACACTAGAACAATATGAAATATACAAACACACTAAAACACACCCCGATCAAATTCTCAACACACAGATCAATTTCAGTACAGACACAATATTTGACTCCACTCTTCAACACCTTTCAACAATCGAACATACCCACATAACAGGCAGAGAAGTACGAGATGACGCCGCGATCTAGTAGGCTCTGAGGATGGTACGTAAGCAATGAAACAGCTGTAAGCCGCACAAATCTTACATAATTAACACGAGTAAGTCCACTAGTTAATCAATTAATTTTTTTTTTAATTTATAAAAGAACTATTGTCTTAAGCCAGATTTAGAAATTGAAGTATTTTCTATAGTTGTGAACAAAACATAACGACGTCAGTTTCAGAGCCCTCCCTCTTTACCAGCGTCGCGTACTATAGTGAGAACAAAAGGCAGCCCTCTAATCGAAGTAATGGGACAGGGACGTTAAGACATATGTCCAAGTATATATGAAAAAAAAAAACAATAATTTACTCGGAAAAATGAAATTAAATTCATAAAAAAATTAAAAACTCAGTAATTGACTAGATATGTATAAAATGTTACATTCTTTGCATAAATGTAAAATATGGAATATTACTAAGAATATGTAAAAATATGTAAAATGAAACTCAACTATAACCATATCAGAACCAAAAATCGCCGACATTTGTCATTTTCAGTAGCCTACAAGTAGAGGAATGCAATATGTAATTGCATAAGAATTCGGTTCCTAGTTATTAGAAAGTGTTGGATAATAGTACATTGTGCAACGAGCCTATAATGGTAGTAATTAAGACGCGAGTATGTTTATGAAACGAGCGCAAGCGAGTTTCATAATTTTCATACGAGCGTCTTAATTACGATTATAGGCAAGTTTCATACGACTTTTTATGCTCGACCATATTTCTAACTTGAAAGCATTGAAAATTAGGTATTTTTGTGGTTATGTGCGAACTGACCTGAATTGTGAAATGTGCGCAGGCGCGAAAATATTGATTTTTTCCGGGGCCGAATGTCATTGACCTTGACACAGAATACGAATGAACATTAGTGTGATAGGCCTATAACCTTGAAAATGATTTAGAATTGAAACACGAGATGACAAATTGAATTTATTTGAATATTATTTACAATTAACGCTAATTACTATAGTAACAGAACATAACCTTCTGCGACAGTATTGGATATCCAGCCTCCGTGACTTTTCGCTAATTGTCTGTCGATTACATATCTGAGAATAATCGATATAACGGTACGAAGCTGACTTGTCATTGGCTGAAGACCTGTACTTTAATGAGTAGGTGTACTTTAATGACATGCATGAAAGGTCAGCTACCAGGTGTATAATTACTACATTTCGGCATGGTCGAGCATAATAGTACATTATGCAACAAGCCTATAATGGTAGTAATTAAGACGCGAGTATGTTTATGAAACGAGCGCAAGCTCGTATCATAATTATCATACGAGCGTTTTAATTACCATTATAGTCAAGTTTCATACGACTTTTTATGCTCGACCATATTTCTAGCTTGAAATTATTCATTAGTATTCATGTTACCCTTATCTAACTGAGGAGCGGAACTGACCTTGTGCAATACCTCGTAAATTGTGAGATGTGCGCAGACGTGAAAGTATTGATTTTTTCCGAGAAACAAATGTCATTGACCTTGATATAATCTAGAGAGTCAAATAAATATTAATCTTGATATAACCTTGAAATTGATTTAGACATTGAAAAACGAGATGACAAATTGAATTTATTTGAATATTATTTACAATTAACGCTAATTATTATAGTAACAGAACATAACCTTCTGCGACAGTATTGGATTTCCAGCCTCCGTGACGTTTCGCTAGTTGTCTTTCGATTTCATATCCGAGAATAATCGATACTTACGCTTTCATATTGCTACAATGGTGTTTCCTGATTGGTGGAACACCTGAACTTTAATGAATAGGTTTACTTTAATGAGGTCCATTAAAGGGCTGCTACCAGGTGTATAATTACTACATTTCGGCATGGTCGAGCATAAAAATAATTTAAAATTGTAGAAGCTGTAGATTTTAGACTATGGATAAAATTTTGTTAGAGGTAAGCTGCTTCCCTAGATCATACATAGTATTCATCATAAATCTCTCACAGTCTCGCAAGAACTTAACTCTGAACTTAGCTTCATAGTTATATGTTTTATTATTAGGTCATTCAATTAATGTTATTTTTATGCTTGTACGCGAATGGAGGAATTGTAGACTATATTGATATATCACACGCTTATCGTAGGATGTATCCATACTACTGGGTGTTCAGTTCAAAGTGTGTCATGGCTCGCTGTATACCATCATGTGGCTAGTCGATGAGCCTAGAGAATTCAATCTTCCTACACTTCCGCAGATGTGTATTACTTATGTGCCAGAGAAGTTGCCTAGCAAGTACGGCGTTCATTCAGAAGAGTACTTACCGATAAGTACGGTAACGCCGATAGTGGCAGGAATGTGAACTGTTTCGAAACATATACTGAGGTGAATTTTTTCTTGCTGTCGGGATATGTGGAGAGGGTTAAGACGATTACTTACGTATTTCTTGACATTAACTTCGACGGTCAACATGAATACGGAGCATTTGATTTGTGTTGTGGAATGTTGCCGTACGCAACCGATGATAACAAATACCCTGCGTACGACTTTCCCGCTCAAAACACAATTCGAAAGAGGTTATGGTAGCACACAGACCGTACAGACCGCCATCTGTTGCTACGACGTTACAGTTATACCATACACGTTCTCAAGTTCAGATTGAACGCCTTGATTAATAGGCAACTTCTCTGACACAAAAGCTGAAACACGCCTCAAATCGCTGACTCATCAACAGTGATGTCATGACACGCTTTGAAATGAACACGCAGTATACACTGCTGTATACACGTAAATCTGTTTTAGGAAGGGCGCGACCTAATCCTGAAATCATTATATGGATAATGATGCGAAAGTAAATACTTCACGTGAATTGCACAACGCGCGTGTTCATAGAGGAGAGCTGTGCGGTGCTTTTCATGATGATATTCTCTTGTATTACTCCAGCAACCTAGCGCGGAGCACAAACTAGTAATGGAATTCTATTCCGTGACACTTTGTGGAAATATACGCTGCAGTAATTTGTAATTTAATCAAATACCCCTCCATTATCATATATAAATTTTCATGTTACTCTATTACCCAGGGTACATAAAAATGCTGTTATATCTCAGCGATAAATAGTTAAATTTCGCTAAATTTTTAATGGATTCTAGGCCGTTTCATTACGGAGGACGAAACAAACATGATTTTCATTGCAACGAGTCTAATAACGCCGTATCTATGAACTAAGTATACGCTCTTCAATAGTGAAAATGTACATCACACTCATTGGGAATATTCACTAATGTGCATTTCCATTACATTAACAGACTTTTTTTTAAATATGTGGAAGTTTAAATGCAAACTGATAAGTAGAGCCCGGATTCTTATGTAATTTCATATTGCATTCCTTTACTTGTAGGCTACTGAAAATGACAAATGTCGGCGATTTGTGGTTCTGATATGGTTATAGTTGAGTTTCGTTTTACATATTTTTACATATTCTTAGTAATATTACATATTTTACATATTACGCAAAGAATCTAACATTTTTATACATATCTAGGCAATTATTGAGTTTTTAATTTTTTTATTAAATCCTTTTTGTTTTTCAGAGTACATTATTGATTTTTTCTTTTCATACACACTTGGACATACGTCTTAACGTCCCTGTCCTATTACTCCGATTGGAGTGCCGCCTTTTGTTCTCGCTATACTGGGTGTTCAGTTCGAAATGTGTCATGGCTCGCTGAATGCCGTCATGTGGCTAGCCGATGAGCCTAGAGAATTCAATCTTCCTACACTTCCGCAGAGGTGTATAACCTAAGAGGCAGAGAAGTTGCCTAGCAAGTACGGCGTTCATTCTGAAGAGTACGTACCGATACATACGGTAACGCCGGTAGTGGCAGGAATGTGAACTGTTTGGAAATACGTACTGTCGGGATATGGGGAGAGGGTTAAGAAGATTACTTACGTATTTGTTGACATTAACTTCGACGGTCAACACGGACACGGAGCATTTGATTTGTGTTGTGGAATGTTACCGTACACAACCGATGATAACAAATACTCTGCGTACGACTTGCCGGCGCAAAACACAGTTCGAAAGAGGTTATGTTAGCACACAGACCGTACAGACCACCATCTGTTGCTACGACGTTCAAGTTATACCGTACACGTTCTCAAGTTCAGATTGAAGAACGCCTTAAATAATAGGCAACTTCTCTAACTTATAAGCTGAAACTCGCTTCAAATCGGTGACCCAACAACAGTGACGTCATGACACACTTTGAAATGAACACCCAGTAGTACACGATGCTGGTAAAGAGGGAGGGCTCGGAAACTGACGTCGTTATGTCTTGTTCACAACTATAGAAAATACTTAAATTTCTAAAGCTGGCTTAAGACAATAGTTCTTGTATAAATTAAAAGAAAAAACAAACATAAAACTAGGGATTCCAACTCTTTGTCTGTAAAACATAATAGTTCGGAGTGCCTCAACTCTATACATTTGCCCTAATGCTTTCTCAGAATCTAGGATGGTCAAGTGTGCCGGTCATTTAACTAGGTTACAAATTGAAAGTAGGCTATTAGCGAGGGGTTTGGGTCGGGTGTCGGATAAATCAAAATACCATTTTGTGTGTCAAAGAAAAATATTTTTCTAGGAAATCTTAAGGCACAAGAAAAAAAAAAGCATAAATTGTGGCAGAGACAAGTTGCATTTGCAAACTATACAATGATACGGAAATGGCAAATCACTTTCCAGGCTGCTTCCTCCCAGTTAAATTGTGACGACATTTTTGTGAATTTAATGCATTAATAAATGGTGATTTTAAATTACAGTACATATTTTATTAATACTACATATTTAATTACATATTTCCCCGACATTTACTACATTTTATCTACATATTACGCACTTTCATATTACATAAAAATCCGGGGCATACTGATAAGATTTAGAATAGAGAAAAGTATTATTATTAATTGAAAAATAACATGTAAATTCAACACGTATGAGATTTGTGTTTCTGCAATTCTGTGCCTTGAGACAAGACAATGGTAAGTGCCAATATTAACCATGGAAGAATAAAGCCACTTTCTGAATGTTCCCTTGTTCTACTATCTATGTCTGTAATTCATTTGCTAATATCTGCCATCTATGAAGATTGTGAGAATAATTTGAAAATAGAGACACCATTGCAGCAAGGCAACGGTAAGCGCTATTCGTGTTGTGAAAATGGCTGCTTCTAGGAAGAAGTTACTGTTTCAGGGATAAATAATGAGTCCAAATGAAGATCATCAACCACAGTGAATGCTAAATGTGGTTCTGAATATGAACCAAGTACTTTAAACGAGAGAAAGAGGGAAAAAGACAACGAAGAAATGAAAAAGCGAGAAAACGAGTAAACTAAAAATGGATAAAACAAGAGAGAAAATAGAGGTAATGCAGAGGACAAAATAGAGAGGAAATAGAGGACAAATTGGTGGTAACATAAAGGACAAAATATGGAGAAAATAGAGGAAAATTTCAGGGAAAACAGAAAACAAAATCGAGAAGAAAACAGAGAAAATATAGCGAAAGTAGAGGAGAAATGAGAGGGAAAATTGAGGAGAAAATATAGCCAATACTAAAGAGAAAATAGAGGTGAGATAGATAGAGGAAATAGAGGAGAAATAAACTGTAATCCCGCTATTTCACTTCCATTTCTTCATCCATTTTCTAGTTATTTTGCCCTCCATTTTCTCTCTATTTTCATCTATTATCACATCTATTGTCCCCTTCTTTTTCCCTCTATTTTCTCCTGTTTATTCTCCTCTAATTTCCACTTTATTTTCCCCTCAGTTTCTCATCTAATCAATTTCTTCTCTGTTTTTCGTGGGAATGTGAGTGAACGAGTGGTTAGTGAGAGAATGAATGAATGATTAATGGGAATGTGAGTGAACGAGTGGTTAGTGAGAGAATGAATGATTAATATGAATGTGAGTGAATGAGTGGTTAGTGAGAGAATGAATGATTAATGGGAATGTGAGTGAACGAGTGGTTAGTGAGAGAATGAATGATTAATGGGAATGTGAGTGAACGAGTGGTTAGTGAGAGAATGAATGATTAATATGAATGTGAGTGAATGAGTGGTTAGTGAGAGAATGAATGAATGAATGAGTGGATGATTAGTGGGAATGTGAATGAACGAGTTGTTAGTGAGAGAATGAATGAATGAATGAATGAATGGATGGATGATTAGTGGGAATGTGAGTGAATGAGTTGTTAGTGAGAGAATGAATGAATGAATGAATGAATGAATGAATGAATGAATGAATGAATGAATGAATGGATGGATGATTAGTGGGAATGTGAGTGAATGAGATGTTAGTGAGAGAATGAATGAATGAATGAATGGATGATTGGATGATTAGTGGGAATGTGAGTGAATGAGTGGTTAGTGATTAGTGAGAGAATGAATGAATTAGTGGGAATGTGAATGAACGAGTTGTTAGTGAGAGAGAGAATGAATGAAAGAATGAATGAATGAATGGATGAATGGATGATTAGTGGGAATGTGAGTGAATGAGTGGTTAGTGATTAGTGAGAGAATGAATGAATTAGTGGGAATGTGAATGAACGAGTTGTTAGTGAGAGAGAGAATGAATGAATGAATGAATGAATGAATGGATGGATGAATGGATGATTAGTGGGAATGTGAGTGAATGAGTGGTTAGTGATTAGTGAGAGAATGAATGAATTAGTGGGAATGTGAATGAACGAGTTGTTAGTGAGAGAATGAATGATTGAATGAATGGATGGATGATTAGTGGGAATGTGAGTGAATGAGTGGTTAGTGATTAGTGAGAGAATGAATGAATTAGTGGGAATGTGAATGAACGAGTTGTTAGTGAGAGAATAAATGAATGAATGAATGAATGAATGAATGAATGATTAGTGGGAATGTGAGTGAATGAGTGGTTAGTGATTAGTGAGAGAATGAATGAATTAGTGGGAATGTGAATGAACGAGTTATTAGTGAATGAATGAATGAATGATTAGTGGGAATGTGAATGAACGAGTTGTTATTGAATGAATGGATGGATGAATGGATGATTAGTGGGAATGTGAGTGAATGAGTTGTTGGTGATTAGTGAGAGAATTAATGAATTAGTGGGAATGTGAATGAAGTAGTTGTTATTGAGAGAATGAATGAATGAATGGATGAATGGATGATTAGTGGGAATGTGAGTGAATGAGTTGTTAGTGAGAGAATGAATGAATGAATGAATGAGTGAATGAATGAATGGATGATTGGATGATTAATGGGAATGTGAGTGAATGAGTGGTTAGTGATAAGTGAGAGAATGAATGAATTAATGGGAATGTGAATGAATGAGTTATTAGTGAATGAATGAATGAATGAATGAATGAATGAATGAATGAATGAATGGATGATTAGTGGGAATGTGAGTGAATGAGTTGCTAGTGAGAGAATGAATGAATGAATGAATGAATGAATGGATGAATGGATGATTAGTGGGAATGTGAGTGAATGAGTGGTTAGTGATTAGTGAGAGAATGAATGAATTAGTGGGAATGTGAATGAACAAGTTGTTAGTGAGAGAATGAATGAATGAATGAATGAATGAATGAATGAATGAATGAATGAATGGATGATTTGGGGGAATGTGAGTGAATGAATATCAGTGAGTGAATGAATTAATGATTAGTGGAAACGTGAGTGATGAATGAACGGTTAGTGAGAGAATGAGTGATAAGTGGGAAATGTGTGGTTGATGGGAATGTGAGAGCTCAGTGATTTGTGAGAATTTCTTTTGTTATTTACAGTGATTGAGTATTTATTGAGAGATTGCATGCATAATTGGTGTGTGAGAGTGGATTATGTAATGACGAATGGGGAAGTGAATGGCATGTGGCGTAGGTATGTGGCTGAATTATCGTGGCCGGCTTATACCATATTAATTCAAATGCGAGTCTGATAAAATGGCTATATTTTCAATTCATTCGCTGTGAAAAGTACACAGAACTGATACTGCAGACGAGGAAGGACTGCATTAGTGTACGTGCCTAGGTGAATTAGAAGCGAGCTTAGGGAATGCATCACTCACCAGCGACGCCGTGCTTCTATCGGGGCTTTCTATAAAGAAATCTGCATAATATTCAGTAACCCAGCGGCACTTGCTCTTAATCCTACAGTGTTTAAATCTGCGAACTTTAAAAAAGGAAATGTGTCGTGTTCCACCGATTTAATCCCAGAAATGGGTACAGAAATCCGGGTTAAAATAAATTAAAGTTGATCACTGTAAGTACGAGAACTATTGCACAGTGAGATGCAATTCATTATTACATCCCGTTCGCTTCCACAAACAACAGACTGGAGAGACTCATTGTAGGAACTTAATGTACTCTGAGAATTATGGGGAAAACCATTGCAATGCGTTTCCAACAGAGAGATCACTGTGCAGTCGCGATCGCAGCTCGAGTGTCTCCTCTGCACGTCTAAGGCGCAATTCACACAGAGAAGACTTAGACAGGACGTGGCTCGGACGTCGGGCGGAGACACGACGCGGACATGACGTGAGCAAAGCATACTGAAGAGTCAAAAGTCCTTCCGACACTTGCGCGTCACACAGCTTTCGTAGTCTTCTTCAGATGATGAGGATGAGGATGCCCTGGCTGTCGTACAACTGGATAATATTAAAGAAGGAACAGATAAGATTTTGTGTGCACGCTTAGTGGTTGAAAAAATGGAAGAATGTACAGTAGCGTGCAAATTAATCCGAACAACGTAATTACTTATGCAAAAACACTCAAACGGGATAAAAAAGGATCTAAGACATACCTCAGTAATCTATATGGCCTACCTTGTTCCTAATAACAGCTCTGAGACGATTTGGCATGGATTCCACTAATTTCCCACAAATATTCTTCATTTCTTCATCGCTAACCATACACCAATGAGGGCAGAAATCATCTTCTCCTTTGTAGAACAATCCATTTTTTGCATTCTTCTTTTGCAAATTGACCACAAGTTCTCAATGGGGTTGATGTCGGGTGGGTTGCCTGGCCAGGGGAGAACCTGAATATTCTTCTTCTTGAAGAATTCTGTAGTTTTTCGAGACGTATGGCATGGTGCCAGGTCTTGTTGGAACACACCTCTGCCATCCGGAAATGATTTTTGCAGCTAGGGTACGATTATGGTTTCCAATAATTGAATATATTTGTCAGAATTCATCATTCCTTTGATAGGTATTAATGCTCCAGGCCCTTCATGTGTAAAACAACCCCAAAACATTACTTTAGGGGCGTATTTGGGTGCTTGTTGGAGATGAGCTGCTGTTACTTTTTCGGATCCTTTCCGTACGTAAGAAACACGGTGGTCGTGGACCTCGAAATGAGACTTATCGGAAAAAAGTACATTCTTCCAGTCATTCACTGTCCAGTGTTGATGTAATTTTGCCCACATTAAGCGTTTTTTGCACATAACAGGGGTTAGCAGTTTCTTCTTAATAGGCTTACGAGCCCTTCGTCCAGCTTCCAAAAGCCTACGCCGCACTGTTGTGACGTGAATATTCGCCCCAGTGGAAGCCATTAACTCGCGGGTTAAGTCGACAGCCTGCAGTTAGTCTAGGATTTTTATTTACTTTTCCTGACAGTTAAACGATCATCTGCAGGTGAAGTCTTCCTTTTCCGGCCACAGTTTCCTTTTTTCTGGGGTGTGATGGATCCAGTCTCCCTGTATCGTTTTATGATCGAATTAACAGTAGCCAAACCGATGTGACATTCTGCAGCAATTTGCCTCTGTGTCATAGAAGAATGCTCTGCTAATGTTATAATTTTAGACCGTTTTCGTGGAGTTGTATCCATTTGTGAAGACGACAGAATGTACACAGGATTGCAGTATTAAATCTTCAACACAACTGAAATGCTTATAAGTACAAAACGACAGGCAAAAGTCACATATTATAAAAAAATATTGACAGACCTTAAACAATGGAATTACACGTACTACAGATGCCAATTAAAGCGGTATGAGCAGCTGGGAGGCCAACAATGACAGAAAATGTAAAAATATATCGTGTTCGAATTAATTTGCACGCTATTGTATGCCATATCTTATTTTTTAATTTATTTTATTTGGTCCGGGTTTGGATCCAGGTCGGGGGAAATTTCCTGGTTGAGTTTTTACCGGGGTTTTCCCTCAACCCAATACGAGTAAATGTTGGGTAACTCTCGGTGCTGAACCCCGGACTCATTTCACTTGCATTTTCACCTTCATATCACATAGACGCTAAATAAACTAAGATGTTGATAAAGCGTCGTAAAATAACTCAAAAAATTATTTTTTTGTTTTATTTATTTATTTATTTATTTATACATGTTTATTTATTTATGCATGTATTTATTTATTCATTCATTTATGCATTTATTTATCCATTTATTTATGCACTTATGCACTTATTTATGCATGAATTTATTAATTTTTTTATTCTGGTAGAGTTAAAGCCATGAAACCTTTTCTTGCACACTACCAGAAGTGAAATACAGTATACATTGAGACAATAAAACGTAGTAATATTTAAATATAAAATCGTTATCATGCACATTAAGGAACTTACATACTGTATAATGAAATATTGAGTAAACATGATACATGATTATTTACAATTCATATCCTATTGCCACTTTATAATAAGCCTAAAAAACAATTTATACAAATACATAGAATAACCTATTAAATTCGGATAACACTCACAAATCAATTCCATGTAAAAGCATGTAATTTTAATTTTTAATTTAAATTGATTAACTGTTCGGCAATCCCTGACATGATGAGGTAAAGACTTCCATAGGGGACAAACTGACATCGGAAAGAGGATGAATAGAATGAGGTACGGTGACGAGGAATGGATAACAAAGTTTGATGTTGATTCCGCAAAGTTGTAAGATATACGAAGCGAGTTCTCAGATATTTTGGAGTAGAAGCTTCGATGAAAGAATTGAACATGTTTCCCGACCGTTTTCAGAATTTTTATATAATGTCCCACCAATTCTACACCATATTAACAGTTCGCGTCTGGCCACGAAACCAGGTGCCCCGAGTTCGATTCCCGGTCGGGGCAAGTTGCCTGGTTGAGGTTTTTCCGGGGTTTTCCCTCAACTCAATATGAGCAAATGCTGGGTAACTTTCGGTGCTGGACCCCGATCTCATTTCACCGGTATTATCATCATCTCATTCAGACGCTAAATAACCTAAGATGTTGATAAAGCGTCGTAAAATAACCTACTAAAATAAAAAAAAATAAAATATACCATATTACATCATCTCTTCACAAATTAAATATCAAATTCAAAATCGTCGCGAATTTTCTTTTGCAGCCAGAGCCACGCGTCTCTTTGATGGGCCACTCGTGACTCGAAAGAGGCGAAGCGCTGACTTCGAAGCGGCGTGCCCCCATCCCGTCCTCTCTGTGTGTATTGATGTATTTGTTTACATGGGAGAGACTCGAAAAGTCATCATGTCTCCGCCCCATGTCCGAGCCACGTCTTCTCTGTGTGAATTGCGCCTAAGACCCAAGTTCATATCCCATAAAGTTCAATTGGGATTTATGGCAGAAGAGGAATTTGTAGAAGTTGTTCTTTTGGGTTTATTATTATTTTTTCTACAATAATTCAATCGAATCAAGAACTAATATTTACAGATACGTCTGTGCTTCTTGCCTGTTTATTATAAGAAACGTTACATGCAATAATTGAGGAGATCTCTGCATTAACAAGACAACTCGACATACCTTGATTATTAGAGCTAGGATTTTGATGAAATTGCATCTTTTTTCTAGTAAGCCAGAAACATTACTGCTTTACAGTCTTACTAATAAACCGTGTATAGTTTTTATATGAGACTTATGCAGAGTTGAGACAGAAAACTTTAATAATATGCCATGCACAAGTAATGGATGTATACACAGGCTGTAACTATACAATGGGAATTGCTTTGTAGTAGTTATATACACGAAACCCCTTGTTTAAGAGTTGTATATAGAGAAAAATGGCTGCCCCTCTAACAGCTGTTCGTATCGACTGTCATTTTATGATGATGGTTGCCTAGTAACCAAAGAAGAACAAACCCAAGAGCATAGAAAAATTATATGTATGTATGTATGTATGTATGTATGTATGTATGTATGTATGTATGTATGTATGTATGTATGTATGTATGTATTTATTCACACTGCAGTGGGTATATACCCGGTGGCAGTGGTAACTAATTACACTCAATAATGACAATGATAAACGTATTAATTAAAATTACAATTAATAATAATACTAAAAAATTGCACAAAATTGTAAAAATTGTAGAAAATTACTAAATTGTAAAACTATAAAAATTTGTAAAAATTGTAATTGTAATATTGTAAAATGTTGGCTTGTTCCACATCTTAAAGCTTCATTTATCATGTAAGATCTATGGAATAAAATAAATGAATGAATGAATAATAATTAATACTAACAATAATTAATAATAATAATAACAATAGTAATAATAACAACAACAACAACAGCAACAACAACAACAGGGAATATACTAAATTAAATGAAACGATCACTTAAAATAACATTTGAAATAAATCTAATTTGTATCTTAAAACTAAGATCGAACTAAAACCCATGAGTATTATATGTTTATATCTGCACAAGTACCTTTCAAATTACACTCATTTCGCTGTCAACTCACTCACTGCAATGGAACTACGACACATTTCACTGATTCTATCCTGATTTCACTAACACTTCAAAAACATTTCACTGTTCAAATACTATGCACTGCCATAAAGCTTCATTGACAGGAACACGTTTCACTTACACAGCACACTTCACTGACACGACATACTTCTTCACTGACACAACATAATTCTTCACTGATACAACACTTCAATAACAACATATCATTTACACCCTTTAAATACTGTGTATAATTACCTTAAGCCTATTTTTAAATACATTTTTGGTTGTTGGTAAAGCCTTTAGTAAGTCTGCAGGTAAAGCATTCCAGTCCATGATAGTCCCTGATTATGGTTGTCTTGTAACCACAGAAGAACAAACCAAAAAGCACAGAATAATTAGAATAATATTGCTGTAGCTTGTAGGCCTACTCTTTGATCAAAATATAGTGTACTAATCGATTAGAGCCAGTTGTACTATCGATACTTAACACGCCACACTAGAGCGCTCTACCGGATGCAAGGAATTTACACACGACTTATAAACGAGCGACTCATTGTATAAGACAGTTAAACATCTGTATATAGAGTTTTTATTATTAAGACCTTTAGTATTTATATGTTATGTGATAATCTGAGTGTTTTAAAACACATTTGTTAGGACATTTTTTCCATTTTTTACCTCTCACAACTCATAAGAGCATTTTTTGTTTTATTCGGTCATTTTGGGGGTATTTTCATTTAATTTTGGCCATAAATACCCATTATTAATGTAAAATATTATTTATTTCCTTCGATATTTTCTCCACATATTGTTTCAATTAATACCCATTATATTGTATATTATTTTAAACGTTTTTCTACACAAATATTGTCATTTTAAAGTAGTACACCTCCAGGTAATGGATCAGTCCAACCACCCCTTCAATATAGACTCCTCTATACCTACTAGTTCCGGATAAGAGTGGCCTTGTGGTGGACTATATGGAACTACATCTGGTAAAATAATTAAATAAAGTGTACTACTTAGAAAAATTGTGTAAAATTAAATAAACTTGAATGTTGGTACTATAATTTAATTTAATTTAATTACTAGTCTGAATATTAATATTCCTACTAAACCAATTATGTAAGATCAATTTTAGGGCATTTTAAGGGCAATTTTTAAAGATTGTTAGTTCATAAATACATTGTTTTATGACATTTTTTCATAATTTATAGGTCATCAAAATCCTAGCCCTATTGATTATAAGTTTATCGTTATAAAATCAATGTAAGTACACTTGTCTTGCTATTGCAGGAACGAAAATATTTATATTTTATCCCATGAGACATTCACTGGTTGTATGCTTAGAAACAGAGGTCCTCTAAAGTCTCACCAGTTGGCGCTAGTGTCCGTAGTTACAATAAACATCCATGTTGCAGTGTGACGCGGCATTGGTAACAGTTCGTTTACTTGATGCAACATGGAATCGGATAATGGAGTGATTTAGAAGAACATATTATTTTGGAGAACAAGAAAAGAAGCAAAGTCCATAAAAGAACTACAGGGAAATCATTTTATTTTTACTAACATTTTTAATATTAACCTGGCTATACCTTTAGAGAACCGGAAACACCGTTTCCTATCCCCTTCCACGACTGTAGTTCGATGATACCGGCGTAAAACACAAACAAATCACTTTACTAGGTATAGGAGGGAAGAAAAGTAGTTGATCCATTTACGTAAACTAGGAAATATCGAGATTTTGAGTTCGATAATTTTCATTAGGTTTTTGTTTACTCAAAATGCAGTACTGTATTAAGAATAAGTGTTTTTACTCACGAAATGAGTTATCCATGCGAACGTATTCATTATGCAGTGTATATTATAGGGCCTGCTGTCTACAGCACATTAGCGTACAATATAGAGAATGAAGTTAAGTTGAAAAATAATCATAATATTTAAACACATTTTTTTTAAATGGTGGCCTTTCATTTCGATACAGGCTTCAGTTCTTTTGTGCATATTATCGTACTATAGACTAATGCATCTAATTCCAATTACCAGTTTCGTCCTTCGTACTAGTAACTCATGTTGAAATAATTCTGTACCTACTCTATAAAAGAGTACCTTACGTACTGTAAATTCAATCTTCACTTCTGCCCGACCCGCACAGATAAAGTTACTCATACATGCTATCTACTGTCCGTCCAAGTGGTTATGCCGCAGGATCGTAGAAAGGGGGGAAATCACGTGACAGTTAATTACTTAACGAGGCCCCTTTATTTAAGTTATTTTAAACAGTTGTATAATATTACGTAAACGTCCAATTCTTAACAGAAATTAATGTTTTCAGAAAAGAGATAAGACAGCCCAGCTTTTAGAGAGGGGCGAGCAGAAGCAGGTGGGGGAAATCGGGATGCGACGTAGGCAAACGGACAGTGGTTGTGCGAAAATATGATTCAATATTGGAAGCTCTTTCGTCACTGGAAAACGCGAACATATTTCTGGAACGTACTCTACTCACTAACTCAGTGCTGTTTACTATATGCGGGGTTGATTATGTGTGGAGGACTGTTGGAACTTCATTAGTAGGAGGGGTGGGTGTGAAGTACATTCAAAAACACAGGTACAATAAAAATTGAAGTAAAAATAAAATGATGTCTCTGTACATGGACGTTACAATGACATGATGATCAATGTATACCTTGTCAAGTGCAAAATAAACCTAAATTACATTAATATTTGAGGAGAAAAATTCGCTCCGACACCGGGGATCGAACCCGGATCCTTGGTTCTACGTACCAATCGCTCTGACCACTGAGCTACGCCCAATTCAATCCACAGCACCGGATCGAATCTTCCTCCTTCAGTGTTTCCCTTTGTGGCCTGACTGCAAGTTAGGCATATATGTTGACGTATATGTCTAGTGTCAACTACCATTATACTAGGAGCGCACTCAGTTGAGTGACATATTTGGCCGGGATTCCGCAGTTATGATGCACTGCTAGCTATGAGAACATTATGGATTTATTAATTTGTCCTATAGAATAATCTCTGTAATGTTGACAATTAATATTTGAGGAGAAAAATTCGCCAAGGAACCGGGTTCGATCCCCGACGCCGGAGCGAATTTTTCTCCTCTAATATCAATTGTCAACATTACAGAGATTATTCTGTAGGACAGATTAATAAATCCATAATATTCTAAATTACATTCCTGAACAGAGATCTCCACATGTGGGTGTTGCACTCGTCAAGATAAACCACATGAGAAAAAACTTGCGACACATTAACGAAAAGAATCATTAATACTATAACAAGATTTTTGATTCAGATGGGAACGAGAGTTCGAAAAGTATTGGGAATAAATTTGAATAAGGAAAAAAAAAAGTTTCCTTCGCAGGCAGGATTCGAACCACGAAAGTCTTAGTTACCAGTCTATCGTGCTCTGTAGTGAACAAGGCTCTGAAATCAGCTACAAGGGTCGGTCCGGTTTTTTTTTTTTTTGCCACTACTATACTCGTAAGCACTATTCTGCAGCTCTCTAGTCCAAACTTTGTGAAATTGTTTATCGAGAAACAGGGCCTCCATTTTGAACAAAATATGTAAATGTAAATCGAACGTAATGGAATATAAGTCTTTTGGGAAAGCAACTTGTAACCCACCCTGTACAATATTACTGTGGCCGTGAGGAAAAAGGTCTTAAGTAAAAATTTCATGCTTTTCAGGAGAGCAGTAGAAAGATTGAAATTGGTGTCAATTATAGAGTTCTTTTAATGAAAAGGTTTTTCCTGGATATTATTTGTTTATATTTCTTATAAAATAGGTAATGTTGTTCATTTAACGATTTTTTTCATTATTCCCAAAAATAGCCGCACTTAAGCCTTCTTAAGACTAGAACCCAAACTGAGAAGGGGGAAGTACTTAAACATAAGACCTTTTTCATGTCAAAATAAATAGGAAATGTAAATTATTAGGAATGCAAAATGGGTCCTAAATACTAGAGGACTATTTACCTGGTGCTTAACGTTTTAAAAGGAAAGGGTATCAGTATATGATAAAATAGGTAAAATACAAGTTAGGCCTTTCTTATAGGGAAGCATGGAAAGTAAACATGTGATGTTTGTAAGGAATAAATTATTAAATGTTCTCAAGTCCTTTATTCTGTGTATGCTCGATTCAAAAAGTACTTAGGACATTTGGTAACGCTGTATAAATTCAGTCAGGTGTCTTATTTGACTTCAATCATTTTAGCACATTTAGAGAATAGTTTCCGCTTTTAGAATATATAAAAATCTCATTTTCACAAGAAATTGACTTAAGACCTTTTTCTTCCCGGCCACAGATTAATGGTGATATTGTCGGACCATCGGGTCTGTGCCCCTTCAGCGCTGTCGTCGTTCTTGGTAAAGTTAACGCCTGTACTCACTCCATTCCACCCGCTTTCCTCCCACCACGTTAAACACCAGGCCACGAACCTTGCCGAATAGGTATGTAGCCAAACTTCCGTCAAACAGTGTCATAAATAACTGGTCCTCCATGCTACAATATTATTTCTTTCAATCAAAATACATCTTGTACAGTATTCCTACATTTTTAAACCTAAATCCCATGTCTCGAATCACTTTCCGTAGTTTTCCTTTCCAACCTTGGAAATTGTTACTTCTCTCGCAATCTTCAGTAATTTCTTCAATGTTGAAACTTCTTTCTGAACGGCATAAAATTCTTGTATCTTTCTTCTTAAAATACATCGGTTCATATCATCTACAATAATTAAAAGTTCCCTTGGTCTGTTCTTCTCTGGTGATTCTAGCTTTTCATCTCCTGCACAGACTCCCTCTCTCCTGATTTTCTTTATTAGGAGTTCTGATCTGTCTATATAAATTATACAAAATGTTGTATTATTAGTATTAGTTAAGTAAGTAATTTTTATACATAATCAATTGAAATAAAATAAGCCTCACCTGTGATATCAGTTGCTTTTTCGTTGCCTGATTTATAGGAAACAGATATTGACCTGTTTGTTTCTCTTCATCGCAAAATGCTATTACGTACTTGCTTAATAATATTTCTTTCACCACTCCGTGCTACAGTATTCATGTTGAGTTGACAACACTGTACTGCAAGTGCAAATATAGTAAACTGTCCCGAAAGAAGGCCAAAATTGTGAGTAGTGGGGGACAGAAAGGGAGAGAGATAGGAATGCAGGGAGAGAAATGAATTACCGAGGCTGAAAAGGAATTAGGGTTCAGTTCGCATATCTTACTGGGGCACAGATCCGATGGTTCGACTACTGGGTGTTCATTTCAAAGTGTGTCCTGACATCACTGTTGTTGGGTCACCGATTTGAAGCGAGTTTCAGCTTATATGTTAGAGAAGTTGCCTATTATTTAAGGCGTTCTTCAATCTGAACTTGAGAACGTGTACGGTATAACTTGAACGTCGTAGCAACAGATGGCGGTCTGTACGGTCTGTGTGCTACCATAACCTCTTTGGAACTGTGTTTTGCGCCGGCAAGTCGTACGCAGGGTATTTGTTATCATCGGTTGCGTACGGTAACATTCCACAACACAAATCAAATGCTCCGTGTCCATGTTGACCGTCGAAGTTAATGTCAACAAATACGTAAGTAATCGTCTTAATCCTCTCCCCATATCCCGACAGTACGTATTTCCAAACAGTTCACATTCCTGCCACTACCGGCGTTACCGTACGTATCGGTACGTACTCTTAAGAATGAACGCCGTACTTGCTAGGCAACTTCTCTACCTCATATATTATACACCTCTGCGAAAGTGTAGGAAGATTGAATTCTCTAGGCTCATCGGCTAGCCACATGACGGCATACAGCAAGCCATGACACACTTTGAACTGAACACCCAGTATAAATGACTAGCAATTTAAAAACTAGTATGAAAAGCTATTTTAGAAAATGAGTTCCAACAAATGTAATAATAATAATAATAATAATAATAATAATAATAATAATAATAATAATAATAATAATAATAATAATAATAATAATATTGCACAATAAAATATTTGAGACTTGCTTGAGACTCCTCTTTGCTGAACATAATTTTACTTCGTTATATTCCACAGTTTGAATTTAGCTCACGATTATGTCATTGTGTTATGTTTATCAGCAATTTCTAACTACATTTAATATCTTGTGGGAAGTTGCGCTGAAATTCCAGATGAAATTTACTCCAATGAGAGATGTATTCTCATAAGAACATTAGGATCATTCTGTGAGGTGAAACGTACCTGTGACTGTGGTTAACTAAGCTTGCATCTCTAAATTAAATGGCATAGCAATAGCTGAGAGGGAAAATTACACAAATGTCGGTGGATAAGTATTTCTAAGGAATACTGCGAAGGAAGGATGTGTGATGCTTAGCTGCACGGTGAATAATTAGAGGTCGTGAGATCTCACCCCCTCCTTTTGCTGAGACTCTCTCTTCTCTTCGTCTCTTCCAAGTTTACCACAAACCCCATACAAAACTTTGTAACACGACGTGACGAATTGCAGCGATATGATGGGACCTGCGACCGTAAATTAAAGCTGCGTGTTAATTACATTCTGCGAAGTCGACACTGCGCGAAGCTCCTCCTTTCAAGATACGCAGATATTCATAAGGCTACCGACCGGTGGGGTCGCCAATCATTTCGAATTAGAGTCGTGCACAACCGGATACGAAAAATATAAATTACATCGAAATACATAAGTTGGATAAAAAGTAATGGCAACACTGCTGTCACGTGACGATGGTGCGTTCGAGAGCTGCCAGCTATGTGGACATGAAGAAGGACTGTTAGAAGAGTTAGTGCAGCCAGCGGCGACAGTACTCCATCAATCTACTGCAGTGTGTAGAACGTTCACTTTCATAGGGGTAGTGCGAGCGCCCTAAGACCATCCTTACAAAACTAGAGCAAAGTTCCTGCATCAAAATTGAAATGGCACGAGGTCATAGTGCACAAGAATGTTTTCAGGGACTGCGTGAAGCATGTGGCGATGCACCGTTGCCATATCTCACAGTCGCACGATGGGTTAAAGCGTTCCGGGAAGGCCTTGTTGCACCGGTACCAAAGGGAAGGTGACGACTTTCTTGGACGAAACCTGGACTCGCTCGTATGAACCAAACTTGAAACGCCAATCAAATGAATGGAAGCATCCCGGTTCTCCTCGTCCAAATAAAGTGCGCCCTACACAAGTGCTGTGAAGATGTTCATTGTGGCGTATGACATTGATAGGGTAATACTGCACCACGCTGTACCTCCAAGGCAAACGGAAAACGCGGACTACTGGAACATCCATCGTACCCACCCGATATGATCCATGCCATTACGATCTTTTCACCAAAGTGAAAGAACCACTGCGAGGGACCCGGTACAATACCAGAGATGAACTTATCCGTGCTTTAGGGCGGTCAATACGGAACATCAACAAAGATGGACGCGCTGATGGTGTACGACGCCTTCCAAACATTTGGCAAAAGGTAATAAATAAGGGGGGCGACTATATAGAAGGTACGTAAATGTTGTACCCCTGTGAATAAAGCCATGTCAGAAAAATCGAACTGTTGCTATTACGTTTTATACAACCCAAGTATGTGTGATAATAACTTTCCTGTGTTAAATTTTAACGTACCTTGTTAACATGTTTCGACCTATTTTCGGTCATCTTCGTAACTGGTCGTTGTTGGTCTTGGCGCCTCTTGTTTCCTGTGTGGGTGCGTTCGTAGTGTATAGTCAAAGAGTGTATGTGTTTTGAAATTGAGTTGTGTGTTGAGAATATCGTTGGGGTGTGTTTTCGTGTGTCTGTATATTTCATATTGTTCTAGTGTGTTGAGTTTCTGGCTTTTTGGTTGGATGTGCAGTATTTCCATGTCTGTGTTGATGTCTCTGTAGGTGTGGTTGGCATTCGTGATGTGTTCTGCATATGTTTTGTAATTTTGTTACGGCTGTGATGTGTTTGAAATGATCTGCCTGTCTGTCCTATGTAGAAGTTGTTGCAGGTGTTACATTTGAGTTTGTATACGCCTGTGTGGTTCTACATAGGACAGACAGGCAGATCATTTCAAACACGTTACAAAGAACACATCACAGCCATAACAAAATTATAAAACACCTCCTCATATGTAGAACACATCACAAATGCCAACCACGCCTACAGAGACATCAACACAGACATGGAAATACTGCACATCCAACCAAAAAGCCAGAAACTCAACACACTAAAACAATATGAAATATACAGACACACGAAAACACACCCCAACGATATTCTCAACACACAACTCAATTTCAAAACACATACATTCTTTGACTCTACACTACGAACGCACCCACATAGGAAACAAGAGACGCCAAGACCAACAACGACCAGTTCCGAAGATGACCGAAAATAGGTCGAAACATGTTAACAGGGTACGTTAAAATTTAACACAAGAAAGTTCTTATATATATTTCGAAGTGATACAGTGTTAAAAGTTGTGTAATAAAGATGTAGAAATTACATTTTGCTATTGAACGCCTGGCGCTGTAGTTAGTATGCAAAGCTCTTCCGTCTCGCGGGATGTCTCAGTGTTCGGTTTAACGAAAATTCGAGTTGCTTCTCACTCTTTGTGGGTGGACAGCAAAGGCACACCATATTGAGCCATGCAGGAATTCCAAGAGCCCTTGTAAGAACGCGATTGTTATCGTGTAGACCTACTATTTAATTGACTATTTCGTTTATATGACGTCATTCCAATTTCGACCAATGAAGTGTAATGAAATTTTCAATTCCAACCAATCACAGTCACACTTTGCGATAAATTTTGCAGCTAGATTTATCGCTATCAATTTATCGCATGGTCGTTCTTTTGTTTAGTCGTTGTCGCCAACTTTTCCCCCATGAATTGATGGTCATGAATACATTAAGATGCAACTACACGGTTAAACTTTTCTTCCAACTTTAAAGCAATGAATGCAAGATTGATATTTAATATTAATTAATATATTTAAGCAGTGAAGACGACATTCAAAACGGCGCACCACGTAGACACAAAATCTTCATGCATTTTAATTGAACGTAACTTTTAAACTTTATTCTTCCAATATTCTTCCCAGATTGCACACACAGGCGATTGGAATATTGAACTGTGTAGATGCAGCTTTAGTTCCGTTACACACTACAGCGAGAATGCGTTTTTCGAGCTATAAAAATGCTTTCGTGTAGCACTGATTGTAACAGTCGAAATAAGGCACAGCTGACATTGGTCCTGCTCCCACAGGTAACATAAGTAGCCTATTAAATTTGTATTTTGTGAATGAAATGAAACAATTAAGAGAAAGCTAGATGTTCAAATTTATGCAACATCATCGCATATCAAACCCAATGACCTTGCATAGTAATAATAAGGTCTTTGATCAAACTGCCTTCCGTATGGTGTAATAAAATTCGTGTTTCAATTAGGCCTATCTATACAGAGATGGCTTCACTGTGTAGCAACATGTCTCGCTGTGAATACATAAGCATTGGTATATAGCTGTCCCCACTGTTACTGTTAAATTAAATTATGATATCAGCAGATAATGAAAATGTATTTATATCATTATAATAAGAGAAAAGAGCAGTACATGTAATTAACATTGTTAAACCAGTATTTCGCAATTGGCATTACTAAATAATAACATCGAATTTCTTTTTTCCTCCGGCCTCCTAACTAACATTCTATTTGCATTTCTGGATTCGCACATATGTGCTACATTCCCTGCCCACTTCAAACGTGTGGATTTAATGTTCACAATTAAGTCAGGTGAAGAATACAATGCGTGCAGCTCTGCGTTGTGTAACTTCATCCCTCTTAGATAATAATAACAATAATAATAATAATAATAATAATAATAATAATAATAATAATAACAATAATAATAATAATTAATAAATTTAAGAGAGAAGTTTTATGTGATATTCTTATTGAATTTGGTATTCCCAAGAATCTATTTCGATTAATTAAAATGTGTCTCAGTGAAACGTACAGCAGAGTTCGTATAGGTAAGTTTCTGTCAGATGCGTTCCCAATTCACTGTGGGCTAAAGCAAGGAGATGCAATATCACCTTTACTTTTTAACTTTGCTCTAGAGTATGCCATTAGGTAAGTCCAGGATAACAGACAGGGTTTGGAATTGAATGGGTTACATCAGCTGCTTGTCTATGTGGATGACGTGAATATGTTAGGAGAAAATCCACAAACGATAAGGGAAAACATGGGAATTTTACTGGAAGCAAGTAAAGAGATAGGTTTGGAAGTAAATCCCGAAAAGATAACGTATATGATTATGTCTCGTGACGAGAATATTGTACGAAATGGAAATATAAAAATTGGAAATTTATCTTTTGAAGATTTGGAGAAGTTCAAATATCTGGCAGCAAAAGTAACAAATATAAATGATACTCGGGAGGAAATTAAACACAGAATAAATATGGGAAATGCCTGTTATTATTCGGTTGAGAACCTTTTATCATCCAGTCTGCTGTCGAAAATTCTGAAAGTTAGAATTTATAAAACAATTATATTACCGGTTGTTCTGTATGGTTGTGAAACTTGGACTCTCACTTTGAGAGAGGAACTTAGGTTAAGGGTGTTTGAGAATAAGGTGCTTAGGAAAATATTTGGGGCTAAGAGGGATGAAGTTACAGGAGAATGCAGAAAGTTACATAACACAGAACTGCACGCATTGTATTCTTCACCTGACAAAATTAGGAACATTAAATCCAGACGTTTGAGATGGGCAGGGCATGTAGCACGTATGGGCGAATCTAGGAATGCATATACAGTAGAGTGTTAGTTGGGAGACCGGAGGGAAAAAGACCTTTAGGGAGGCCGAGACGTAGATGGGAGAATAATATAAAAATTGATTTGAGGGAGGTGGGATATGATGATAGAGAATGGATTAATCTTGCTCAGAATAGGGACCAATGTCGGGCTTATGTGAGGGTGGCAATGAATCTCCGAGTTCCTTAAAAGCCATTAAGTAAGTAATTAATAATAATAATAATAATAATAATAATAATAATAATATTAATAATATTAGTAATTAAAGTATTCCATGAACTTCATGATATGCATTCTTTGAAATTATGAAAATGTACAGTAGTTTTTTTTTTAAGTTAAAAGAAAATGACATACAAAATATTTTGAAATGGATAAAAGAACTTCGTTAGAGCATGTGATAACTTTGCACTGTAACCTATTGTAATAATGTTGAGAAAGTAAAGCTCCATCCATTTTTTTTAGAAAATTTCTCAGATGCACTTGTACCTGCCGTTAAATTGTCATATTTTAAATAGGTAGCTTTTATGAGTAAATATTATTAGTTCTTGTGCATCTTTCCTAATTAAGGCAACTCGTAGGAATTGAACATAAACAAAATTCGTCCTAAGGGCAAATCACTGTAGTATACGAGCAGATAAAGAGACTTATATGTACATTTTTGTGAATTTTAAAGTCGATCTTTTACTTTACAAAAATATTTTATTTTTATATTTCGAGTAACCATAAAACATAATAATGTTTGAAGCTCAAAATTACTTCCAATATTATTATTCAAATTTATAATAGATAATCTGCTTCAGGTGTATGTATAGTTATTTTTATGAATTTATTTCGATATGCCATTCATTTTAAAACTAATAATGAAGCTATTCAACGCTGCCACTCAGTGTTTACGTCACGGTGGCAACAAACATGGTGGACACTAACCAATATTTCCGCTAAACTAATATGCAATCAGGGACTACATTGAAAATTAAAGTAATTACATTTCTACATAAGGTTGCAAAAATCAAAATGTTCGGCGCACTTCATTCCCGTCAAAATTTCAAAGCTCAATATTACCAACTTGTTACTATTGTCATAGACAAAACCACCACCACCACCATCATCATCATCATCATCATCATCATCATCATCAGCAACAGTAGCACGATCATCATACGTTATAATTATACCCATACTGCAAAATTAAGGAAGAATTAATGCTAGCCTAATATTTAACTTGGAATGTGAGACCTACGGTATAATAGTTGCTTCATAGGTATTATAAATCCAATCCAGGACCTCTCGTATGGACAAATAATTTTCTTTTGACAACATCTACAACGTTGGTGAGTGTATTTATGAGTTAATGGTTTTTAAAATTGGGGAACATAGTTATTACATTAATATCTAAACCATAAAACAACATGAAAGTAAATAATGAAAGTTGGATAAGTAATGTTAGTGTGACAATAATAAACATTGGTAATAAATAGTTATAACAATAATAATAACAATAATAATAATATATAATATATAATAATAATATAATAATAATAATAATAATAATAATGAGATAATTTAGATATTTATCTGTGATATATATAACCATTAAACATTGAGAAACCAGAAACAGCTATTATTGTTAACAAGAATTGTTAGAAAAATATTTCATTAGTCTATTCTTAAATTGGTTTGATGTCTCACAGTCCCTGACATTACTCGGTAGGGAATTCCAAAGCCGAGGAACAGCCACAGTGAAAGAAGATGAATATGAGGATGTTCGGTGGGAGGGAATGGATAATATTGAGGAGTGTTGTGATCGTGTGTCTAGGTTATGATGGGTGGATAAATTTTGAAAACGAGACGCAAGGTAGACAGGAGTGGAGAAATGCAATATGTGAAAGAGGAGGGAAAGACAGTGGATTTTTCTACGATCTTGTAGACGTAGCCAGGACAACATTTCGAGGGATGGTGTTACGTGATCAGCCCGGCGAATATTGTAGACGAAACGGACGCACATACTGGTATACTGGTATTAAAATATGCTACTTAAGGGGAGGCAGAGGTGAATATTTCAAAATCCACAAAATTTTCCGATTTGTTTGAAATTGATCATGGATACTAAGTACGTTATTAGTAATGGACATACCAAGTTTCAACTTTCTAAGTACAATAGTTCTGTAAATATTAATAATTTTATAAAACTTTATATCGTTTGATATAAAATACTCCATGCACCATATTGTAAGAAGTTTTCAATATTTCTTTTTATTTATATGTTCAGAGAAGGTACATAAATAATGATAAGTATTAGTTTATTATGGGAATAATATAGGAATACAGTTATCTTGGTTTTAATTTCATACTTTAAAGGGAACAAAATCAAAAACTAACATCGGAATATGAAAATATAGTTATAAAGATAATAAAAATGGAAAAAAAAAAACAAATTTTCTTCAGTTTTGTTCAAAATTTCACCTCTGCCTCCCCTTAAGTGATAAATTTGCTTTCGAAAGGAACAAGAGTAAGGTGGTCCGCGGAACTGTTCCGACTTAAAAAAGTGGTCCCCACTTCAAAACAGTTTGAGAAACGCTGTGTTAGACTATTTTGCGCCTATAGTTGGCAGATCAACAAGAAATTCGTCAAAAGGGCCCCGAGTGTACCGTACCGCTTGACACGGTTTGTGCTTTTCACACTATGTAACTCTGCATTATGCATTATAGGGCATGAAGCTATCTATCACTCCTCAAAACCGGGACTAGCATTTCTGAATATTTTATGCAGGCAGCGAGGGCTCTCTCGTACAGGCTTGTTACGACAAAGATAACGTGTTATTCCGCCGCCAAGAGTGGAGCGATCTCAAAGCACGAGCTCGGGTCAATGGGGAGGACACAAAGGTAAAATTGCATATGTTCGACGCCGCCATTGAGACGTGGTCATTACGTAGCTTTTGTGACCAGCCTCTCTGCGTTCACACTTTCAGACTCATTTTACCACGTTATATCTCTTTATTATGCTTCAAACACTGAATTTTCCACACATACAAGTACTGAATAGATGAGGAAAAGGGCAGAACACGTCGTCCTCAAATGCGCATGCTATAACCATCTGTGCAATTAACAACTACAGAGTGATTTATATAGAACTGACACATTTCTTTCATTAATTGTTTCAAAACGAATTGTGCTAGTGACAACTTATTATACCTAAAATGTAGAGGAATTTTCGGAGATTATTTACCTCTATAGCAAATGTTGAAAATGTCCTCCATCCTGCATAAGGCACAACTCAACACGTCGTTCCATGTTACTGACCACTCGTTGGAGGACTCTGTTGTCAATAGCTTGAATCTCCTGTGTGATGTTGTGCTTCAGATCGTCCAATGTCTGGGGACCTGTGGCGTAAACCCTATCTTTTAAGTAACCCCATAGAAAGAAGTCCGGCGTTGCAAATCCGGATATCTCGGTGGCCACAGGTTCCTGGAAATTATTCGGTCGTCAAAGAAACTTGCAATTAGTTCCATGGATTCATTTGATGTATGGCATGTAGCGCCATCTTGAGGAAAATATCCTTGACTCAGCTCTACATCGTCTTGTTGCTCAACAAACTCCATGAAAATCAGTCGGTACTCTGCAGTGTTCACAGTCTGGTTAAAACAAAATTGGCCCCACTATTCTCTGTGCGGATATTGCGCACCAAACTCCGATTTTAATCGGGTGCATAGATGCTTCATGGATGACATGTGGATTTTCGATGGCCCAATGGCGTGAGTTCTGTGAGTTCACATTACCGGATAAATGGAACCATGCTTCATTGGGTCAGTGCTGCCAACAATAGGAATAAAACATAAACATCTGCGCATCTAGTGACAAGGAATCGAAACTCCAGAACATTCTGCTTAATTTGGTGCTAAAATTGGGTCATTGAATGAATTTCCAACGCAATAATTAAAGAAAGAAATGTGTCAGTTCTATATAAATCACTCTGTAGTTTTAAAGATTATATTACAAGAGGAACTAGACTGTATGCAAAAGGAGTATATTATTATTATTATTATTATTATTATTATTATTATTATTATTGCTCGGATTTCTAGGACATATTTTTATCCTGGTCTCTTCTACAGGGATATCATTTCATTTTTACTTAAATTTTTATTGTACCTGAGTTTTTTTAATGTACTTCACTCCCACACCTTCTATTAGGAAACTTCCACCCAAGGTCACATAATAAAGACTACACACTAGCAGAGGCTACGGTCACAGTATACCAGCTATGGGGACTATAAGAAAAGTAGGGAGGGAACGTTCCTACCCACCCCACATTCGTTTTCTTGACAGGCGAGGGGTAAAGCAGCTGTTTTGCTAAGGCAAGTGCAGTGGTGGATTCGACACACCTTGCGCATCAGTAATTTCTCCGCTCTTATTTCTTGTTTCAAAATCTTTACAGTATTTTGTTTATAGGAAGTACACGTATCATACAATAATAAATTATGACGGCTACCTACTGTCATTAGGCAAAGTATATACACTCTGGGACAAAAAAAAAACCGGACACTTTAATATTTGCTGGTATTTTGCAAAACATTATCTTCTCATACATTATTATGGTAGCCATCTGTTGTTATGGAGACGTGTATATATCGTTGGTTGTTTTTTGTTTTATAAACAAACCATTACAAACAAATATTCTAATTTTGCTTTCGGAGTCTCAGCTATAACAATTTTGTCTCAACCATTTTGTGCTTCATTATCGTTATCATTCGTTATTTCTTTATTTTTACATTTTCTGAGTTTAAGTGGGGTTGTAACATTTGTCTTAAAACAAGATGCGACCTGAAGATGTGGCTCGAGCTGTAGCCCTTTACGATGATGGACGCAGTGAACGTTACATTGCAAATGTTATGAATATGGCTAGAAGCACAACCCATGATGCCATAAAACGGTTATTGCACTCCACACGACAATGACAATACACGTGTATTATTGAGAAGAACAACAATGTACTCATAATTTCAATTAAAGTTCACAAAGCACTAAGTGCAGAACAAAACTGTCAGTTCTCAGTTCACAATTCGCTTGCCATGGCTAGTTCTTCTGACTCACTCAAGTTCACTGCACGTCGAACTGAGATCCTCCGGGTACGTCGCCCCCGCCTGGCCACTGCCACAGTTACGGACTCACTCAAGTTCACTGCACGTCGAACTCAAGACCTCCGGATACGTCGTACTCGCCTGGATACTGCCATAGTTACGGAATCACTCAAGTTCACTGCACGTCGAACTCAGATCCTCCGGGTACGTCGCCTCCTCCTGGCCACTGCCACAGTTACGGACTCACTCAAGTTCACTGCACGTCGAACTCAAGACCTCCGGATACGTCGTACTCGCCTGGATACTGCCATAGTTACGGAATCACTCAAGTTCACTGCACGTCGAACTCAGATCCTCCGGGTACGTCGCCTCCTCCTGGCCACTGCCACAGTTACGGACTCACTCAAGTTCACTGCACGTCGAACTCAAGACCTCCGGATACGTCGCACTCTCCTGGGTACTGCCACAGTTACGGAATCACTCAAGTTCACTGCACGTCGAACTCAAGTCCACCTTGCTCGCTGCTGTCCAAGACTTGAAGACTGACTCAAGACTGCTTCTCGCTTTTATTTATTAAACCGTAACATCTGGAATCTTCGATTTGCGTGGCTTTGTGAACCTTCGAGAGGGATACGTTTCTAGAAGTTTCCCTTGCGCCTACCTTCTCGCTAGATGCCTGCGCTATTCTCTGACGCGACCAGAATCTTCCAATATGGCGCCACAATATTATCCTCCCATCTACGTCTCAACCTCCCCAAAGGTTATTTTCCCTTCAGGTCTCCTAACTAACACTCCATATGCATTTCTGAATTCGCCCATACGTGCTACATGCCTTGTCCATCTCAAACGTCTGGATTTAATGCTACTAATTATGTCAGGTGAAGAATACAATTCGTGCAGTTCTACGTTGTGTAATTTTCTCCATTCTCCTTAACTTCGTTCATCTAAACCCCAAATATTTTCCTAAACATCTTATTCTCGAACACTCTTAGTCTCTGTTCCTCTCACAAATTAAAAGTCCAGGTTTCACAACCTTACAGAACAACCGCCAGAAAAGTTATGCTCGCAACGCGCACGCATTACAAGAAAAAAAAAACATCTTATTTGTTCAGTTAGTGCTTTTCATAAAACTGGGCCTTAAATACGTATTTATGCAATACCATAGTAGCTGTAGGGCTAATTCAAAACGAAATTTTAGTAGTAACTGCTCACCCTATGGAAAGAATTGAGAGGACTAGAAAAGTGGACTAAAGCAAACACTGATATAAACATAAGGATCATTTCCGACGTGGCTACTCAGGGTTGTCAAAGTAGCTACCTTCCTTAGGTGAAAGGCTATTGTCCTTAAGCAATTTAATGGTCAAATCTTAATTATAATATATATTATTTTACTTTAATATACCGGAGTACATATGATATTTCCATGCAGATATTCTGCGTCATCATACGATGAAAGAGTAATGGAACGGAGAAAAATTCTCTCCGGCGCCGGAATTTGAACCCGAGTTTTCAGCTCTACGTGCTGATGCTTTATCCACTAAGCCACACCGGATACCCACCCCGGCATCGGATAGAATCGTCTCAGATTAAGTTCCAACTCTCGTGATTTAAGACGGTAGCTTATTCCGTCGGATCCCGGCCAACTAGTCACTCATAACGAGTGCACCTCAGCACATGTGTGGACTTCAGTCCTACGTTCATAGACATCTATGACGTAGTGCAGAGGGCGGCCACTAGAGGGAACCCAAGATTTGGAACTTAATCTGAGATGATTCTATCCGACGCCGGGTTGGGTATCCGGTGTGGCTTAGTGGATAAAGCATCAACACGTAGAGCTGAAAACTCGGGTTCAAATCCCGGCGGCGGAGAGAATTTTTCTCCGTTCCATTACGTTTTCATCGTATGATGACGCAGAATATCTGCATGGAAATATCATATGTACTTCGGTATAATATATATGATATGCATAAATCACTTCGTGATTTAAGACGGCGCTTGTTCCGTCGGATACCGACCAACTAGTCACTCATAATGAGTGCACCTCAGCACATGTGTGGACTTCAGTCCTACGTTCATAGACATCTATGACGTAGTGTAGAGGGCGGCCACTAGAAGGAACCCAAGAGTTGGAACTTAATCTGAGACGATTCTATCCGACGCCGGGGTTGGTATCCGGTGTGGCTTAGTGGATAAAGCATCAGCACGTAGAGCTGAAAACTCGGGTTCAAATCCCGGCGCCGGAGAGAATTTTTCTCCGTTCCATTACTCTTTCATCGTATCTTAATTCTAATCCCTTTATAAAAAATGTAAAATGAAATATTGTATTATAACGTGTGTTCCCTTCGCGTTGTAATATATGTAAATGCATAACAAATTCCGCGTCTCTGTTCCAGGTAAATCACACTCTATTTCAAATCATTAAATAAATCAATCAACTGCATCTAATTTTCGTGGATAATTGGGTTGGGAATCAATGAATGTCTACTCACGAATTGCATGCGAAACGATAGAGTTAAAGTGCTGAGGACCATCACGTACAAACTAGAACAATATGCGTTAATGAGAGAACGCCTCAAGTAGCTGCAAATGGATTTCTCAACAAAGTTGCTGTGTAGGAAACATTTTAAGCATTGCAGCGTTGACGTAATAGCTGATGCATATACTTACGAGTCATTAAGATTCTGCGATTAGAATAAAGTTTTTTTTTTCTCGAATACTCTTTTCCTTGTATTACTACCACCACCGATAATAATAATAATAATAATAATAATAATAATAATAATAATAATAATAATAATAATAATATTTGTAGTAGTACCTTATCATGCAGATCAGTAGATCATCCACATCATCTATACGTAGAATCGAACGTTTAAAATTCATGACATATTTAGATTTATTATTACACTAGCTAAAAGCACCCGGCGTTGCCCGGGTTTTCTCTTTTGCTTCTGACTTAAGGAGATCTCAGCAACTCAGCTACAGAAAATCAAAACGAATTACTGTCTTTACTAAACTTTCCTCGTCCCTAAAGATGAATCTTCACATAGCGTCACTTACTTGAATTAATGATCTTCTTAGCCAAAACGCTTGCCAAGTTTAATACAATTATTTAAAACAGCTTAACATCAGGCACCGAAAAGATAAGATGTTATGTACCTTACTGTTTTCGTTTTTAATTAGCTTTTTCTTGTAGTTTAGTTAAACATCAAAAACCTCTCCTCGGTCCCTTTACATCCGTTTAACATAGACGCAATGTTCTACATTGATCTAAAGCTGTGCTGACACAAATTTAAATGCTGGGCAACTTTCGGTGTTGGACCCCGGACTCATTTCACCGGCATTATCACCTTCATCTCATTCGGACGCTAAATAACCTAAGCTGTTGATAAAGAGTCGTAAAATAACCTACTAAAAAAAGACACAAATTTAATGTAATTTCCTGTCTATGTGTGCTTTCGCTTGAAGTATTTTTATTTTACTTGGTTATTTAACGACGTTGTATCAACTACGAGGTTATTTAGCGTCGATGGGATTGGTGATAACGAGATGATATTTGGTGAGAGATGAAGCCGAGGATTCACCATAGATTAACTGACATTTGCCTTATGATTGGGGAAAACCTCGGAAAAAACCCAACCTGGTAATCAGCCCAAGCGGAAATCGAACCTTCGCCCGAACGCAACTCCGGATCGTCAGGCAAGCGCCTTAGCCGACTGAGCTACATCGGTGGCTGCTTGACGTATAATGTTAATGATAGGTTTTATTTAACGACGCTCGCAACTGCCGAGATTATATCAGCGTCACCAGCGTGCCAGAATATTGTCCCGCAGGAGTTCTTTTACATGGCAGTAAATCTACTAACACGAGCCTGTCGCATTTAAGCACACTTAAATGCCATCGACCTGGGCCGGGATCGAACCCGAAATATCGGGCATAGAAGAGCAGCGCTATACCAACTGCGCCAACCAGGCCGACTGCTTGACGTTTAAAGACAGTTGGCGATAAATACGGAATTCTCTTGTTTCCAGTCTGATATCTTTGGGGTATCATGGTGAGTTAAAATTTACCTCTTTATGGGTGGTATCAAAGAACCAATATGTAAATAAAAACATGTATAATAGGATTGGAGAATTTTGTACCCCTTGTCCACTTTACTCCCGTTTATGTCATACACGGTTTCTTAAATATGTCTTGAAAATAACGTCTTACAATTTTATGTACAGAATAAAATATAATCTCGCAATAAATCATTTTTGGACTTGAAGAAGTATATTTTGAGAGAAGCTTATTTGAAAATTTAACAGATTGTTCTTTCTAGTAGGCTTAAAATACATACTACACGACATGATAATACAGATATAATTTAGCAATAACACATATTTTGATTTGAACAACAATATTTTGAAAGACATATATATTAGAATTAATACACTATTATTTTCAGTGAGCTTACGTACGTACATTCACATAATTGCATGGTAACTTTGTTTGAGACGCATATATTATTTATGTAGTCAAAACCTCATTTATGTCGGGTTAAAATAAAATAACGTATCTAAAAGAATGTAAATAAATTATCAAAATAATAAAAATAATAATTAGCCTCAGGTTCGACACTCTGTTCCCATACACCAATGCCTTTGACTTTACCACTACGCTGGTTGAATTTATATGTTCTGCACGCTTTCATGTTTGCTGCCTATTATATTTGATTTTGAATTTTTAATATAAAAATGTGCTTTATGTCATATTACATTGTATGTTCATGCCACATGACACATCCAATAAAGAGATCGTCCCTCATTTTACTAATTTTATTTTAATGTGAGTAGGTCACCATTTTCCCGTGTAAGAAGCTGCCTCAGTGAACCGAAGAAGTAGGCATCTCGAAAATTGTTGTTGGTAATGACGTCTGCGTATACAAATATAACAAAGAAAATTTTACGATGAAAGAGTAATGGAACGGAGAAAAATTTTCTCCGGCGCCGGGATTTGAACCCGGGTTTTCAGCTCTACGTGCTGATGCTTTATCCACTAAGCCACACCGGATACAACTCCGACGCCGGTCAGAATCGTCTCAGATTAAGCTCCAACTCTTGGGTTCCCTCTAGTGGCCGCCCTCTGCACTACGTCATAGATGTCTATGAACGCAGGACCGAAGTCCACACATGTGCTGAGGTGCACTCGATATGAGTGACTAGTTGGCCGGGATCCGACGGAATAAGCGCCGTCTTAAATCACGACAAGCAGGACTTCGGTCCGGCGTTCATAGACATCTATGACGTAGTGCAGAGGGCGGCCACTAGAGGGAACCAAAGAGTTGGAGCTTAATTCGTGATTTAAGACGGCGCTTATTCCGTCGGATCCCGGCCAACTAGTCACTCATATCGAGTGCACCTCAGCACATGTTTGGACTTCGGTCCTGCGTTCATAGACATCTATGACGTAGTGCAGAGGGCGGCCACTAGAGGGAACCAAAGAGTTGGAGCTTAATTCGTGATTTAAGACGGCACTTATTCCGTTGGATCCCGGCCAACTAGTCACTTATATCGAGTGCACCCCAGCACATGTGTGGACTTCGGTCCTGCGTTCATAGACATCTATGACGTAGTGCAGAGGGCGGCCACTAGAGGGAACCCAAGAGTTGGAGCTTAATCTGAGACGATTCTGACCTGCGTCGGAATTGTATCCGGTGTGGCTTAGTGGATAAAGCATCAGCACGTAGAGCTGAAAACCCGGGTTTAAATCTCGGCGCCGGAGATAATTTTTCTCCGTTCCATTACTCTTTCATCGTATGATGACGCAGAATATCTGCATGTAAATATCATATGTACTTCGGTACAATAAAATAATATATATAAAGAAAATTTTGCTTTTAAAACATTTAGGCTATGCTCAAGTGTTAGTATGAAATTCACGCTGTCTGACGCTACTCTGTTCTTGGTTTACCTATATTCTAAAGAGTAGCTGGAAACCTTAGTAAGTTAACATTGTCAGTTCCCTATTATAGGTTCTACCAAACATTTGATACCCGTACAAAAGTGATGTTTCACTCCTGCCCTTATACTTATGTGAAAATCCCTGATGTTTATGTGCTGCGTTATATTATATTGTTAATAGTACAATCTAGTGACGGTGGAATATGAAGTAGGATACATAATTCATAAGTTTTCATGTCCCTCGGCGACATTGAAGTCGTTACCGTTACAATGAACAACCATGTAGTACATACTTGCAACTAGTTCGAGAAAACTGTTCACTATGAATTGAAAATGCACTGTGATGATCTGTGTAGAGAGAGACGGAAGAATACTGTACCTCTGATCACGATTGTACCACAGTCTAATACATAGTCACGAATCTTGTGTTGTGAGGTTGCTAGGAACAATAGACTGTGCCGGTACTATTTCGCAATGTCTGTAATGAGGCGATATTAGCGATCCTAGTGGTTAGCAACTATTTATGGATGCATATTTACTACCTATTGAGCTTCGTGACTATATACTAGACTGTGATTGTACAGTAACGCACAGGTAAACAAAACTCAACGCGCCAGGCCACTCCATCTTATTCTGTACTCCGTTGCACTGTTAGCTTCACTTCATTCTTAAGTTGTCTAGGATCCTAAGCCTGGTTACATGCATATTTACATTAAAAATAACAAAATTTGATATTCTTTTAATCGAGTATGTAGCTTAAAATAGTATACTTATCCATGTTGAATCTTTCGTACACTACTTTTAACACTTGAATATAAATAATTGATTAAATGGCGATCTTACTCGTGTTAATTATGTAAGCATGTGCGGCTTACAGCTGTATCGGTGCTATGCTAACCACACATGCAATAACATAAATACAGACATGGAAATCCTACACATACTTACTTACTTACTGGCTTTTAAGAAACCCGGAGGTTCATTGCCACCCTCACATAAGCCCGCCATTGATTCCTATCCTGAGCAAGATTAATCCAGTCTCTACCATCACATACCACCTCCCTCAAATCCATTTTAATATTATCCTCCCATCTACGTCTCGGCCTCCCTAAAGGTCTTTTTCCCGCCGGCCTCCCAACTAACACTCTATATGCATTTCTGGATTCGCCCATATGTGCTACATGCCCTGCCCATCTCAAACGTCTGGATTTAATGTTCCTAATTATGTCAAGTGAAGAATACAATGCGTGCAGCTCTGCGTTGTGTAACTTTCTCCATTCTCCTGTAATTTCATCCCTCTTAGCCCCAAATATTTTCCTAAGAACCTTATTCTCAAACACCCTGAATCTCTGTTCCTCTCTCAAAATGAGAGTCCAAGTTTCACAGCCATACAAAACAACCGGTAATATAAGTGTTTTATAAATTCTAACTTTCAAATTTTTTAACAGCAGACTAGATGACAAAATCTTCTGAACCGAATAATAACACGCATTTCCCATATTTATTCTGCATTTAATTTCCTCCCTAGTGTCATTTATATTTGTTACTGTAGCTCCAAGATATTTGAATTTTTCCACCTCTTCGAAGGATAAATCTCCAATTTTTATAGGAAATGCTACACATACAACCCAAAAACCAAAAACTCAACACACTAGAACAATATGAAATATACAGACACACTAAAACACACCCCAGTCAAATTCTCAACACACAGATCAATTTCAGAACGCACACACTATTTGACACAACTCATCAAAAGAACGCACCCACACAACAGGCAGCGTAGTTGAGATAGCGCCGAGATCTAGTAGGCTCTGAGGATGGTGTCGAATAGCACCGAAACAGCTGTAAGCCGCACATGCTTACATAATCAACACGAGTAAGATTGCCATTTAATCAATTATTTAGCATAATTATCTTGATAAATGATCCTACAACGTAAAGAAAGAGTTGGAGAATCAGTTTACATTATCTGTTGATAAGTATAAATATTCGATATTCCCCATGGTATTAAGGGGACACGCTACTAAGATTTCTAAACACCACAATTTTGATTGTAAGTTTTTGAAATTTTAAAATCGAATAGATGTTGATGAGTTACACGTGCGCAATTATTTACAAATTTTATGTTGAAAAATGTACTCAGAAAAAAAATAAATATAAAAAATGTTTATAATTTTAATAAACAAATATCTGGGTCTTATACAAAGATAATTTGATTCTTAAACTTTTAAAATGATGCTAAGACTACCTACAATGCAATGGTGCATGTGTTTGTTCCTAGACAATACAGTTCATCAGTAAAAAATAAATTAACTTTTAACATTGACCAAAATTGACGAAAACTCAATAGCGTGTCCCCTTAAAGAAACAAAAAGGTATCCCATATTAGGCTACGTTCCTCTACTGGTTCCATATTACGACTTCTTCTTGTGTGGGGAAAACTAGCTAGATTATATGATTTTGTGCGAGATCGTGCGTATTTGCTTGTTTTCCGCACAGAACCAATACGCGGTAAGTGTGAAATACCACATTCAGTATTCCCAACGTAACACACATAACAATTTCCCTCTTCTTACCGCTTAAGCGCGACATTCATTTTACTGCTTTAGGCTTTAACATATTATTTTTAGAGACGTTTAACATAGTAATAATTATAAATTGGAAACTTACCACAGCAATTTCACCTAAATTGCAATGTTAATTATTGTTTTTAAATATTTGCAAAAATTAAGTAAAGTCTACTACTCCACGAAATTTATTGCATTCCTGATACAAGTGACATTAAGGAAGCCGTGAAAAAATCAACGAGATTCCAGATGCCGATGTTATTACTGCAATATGTTATATAAATAATATTGTTAAAATATTAAAATGAAAAATAAATCATTACATAACCTTACCGTTTGTTTTAAGTTCGCATTTATAGACTGGGGGGGGGGGGAAAAGACAGACGTATATCACGGCCTGCTGGAGTATAGATATTTTTGTTTTCTAAAGTTGCCGTCATTAAACAGAAACCAAGATGGAGATTTCATTGCAACTAATTAGAAATTCGTCTTTCAGGTACGTAATAAACGATCTTCGCACAAAATAATGTACGATACACGAGCGGTATGTTTGTTTTCATGTTCTCGAAAATTAAAAAAGCTCAACTACGTTTCGCTTTTTCAATCTTTTCCTCGAACATGAAAACGTCAACATACCTCTCTTGTAACGCATATTACTACTGTGTACCAGTTTTCTGAATAATGCAAAGTTCACACATCGCCATGGTGCTGTGTTTGATCCAGCAGAAGTCTCGCCAGCTTAGACGCGACTGTACCGCCTTATCTGAACCGCTAGCACAGGCAAGCTGCCATCACTATCCTACACAATAGTTTGTCATCCAAGGAATGCGTGGCTCCTTTCTTAATCAGAAACCTTACACAGTTTCCATCTGGGAGAATTATTGCATGCAATGAATATCTTCTTCCAATAAGGTAAACAAACAAAAGGGGACCGTAACTCGTGATATTAAAATCTCAGGAGCAGAGTGATCTAGATTTCCACATGCTACAAGCCGCTCCTTGTTCTTCTCCCCCCTATATTACGTCACAATGCAGGGTTCAATATTCACCTTCAGCCTACAATGAAACGTAATTTAACACATAAAGCATTGTGATTTATTACGCTATTGTATTATAAAAACTTCACCAGACTTTATTGTTTTCTTTCGCTAAACTGGAGAATTCCCACGGCATCTTTGAACCGTGCCGTTACGTTTAGCACCAAATTTAAGTAAATACACAATCTCGCCAACATAAGAACACGACGTTGGTGTGTGGCGTCGTTGGAGGGAGAAATTTGTTTCTTTTTTTATTAGGTTATTTTACGACGCTTTATCAACAGCTTTGGTTATTTAGCGTCTGAATGAGATGAAGGTGATAATGCCGGTGAAATGAGTCCGGGGTCCAACACCGTAAGTTACCCAGCATTTGCTCATATTGGGTTGAGGGAAAACCCCGGAAAAAACCTCAACCAGGTAACTTGCCCCGATCGGGAATCGAACCCGGGCCACCTGGTTTCGCGGCTAGACGTGCTAACCGTTACTCCACAGGCGTGGACTTGTTTCTTTTCTCTCTCTGCCTCCTTCGTTCTGAACATTTTTTATTAAATGTTAAGCACAGGAACGCCATTTCGTAATTTTATTTAAGAAACAAGCCAAATAAATTATCTTTGCATCAAAAACGGATGCTCCCTGGACCAAATTATCGTATTTTATAATTGTTTGAATGCAACAGAAGCCAGAAGTCTTATACTTGACTAATGCAGTGAATTATTTAAGAATATAGTCGCAAATTTTACTACCACCATTTCGATTGTGTTTTGTTTGACACGGCTCGGTACGGCCTGGTGACTAGTGGCCAGCGAATAACGTCGACTATCGACATTGCTCTCCCGTGGGTATTATCCAGTTGTTCCCTTTTCTTTTATTTAAGAAGTGATGAGAATGACAAGTAGTTGAATTAAATTAAATTATGTTTTATTTAACGACGTTCCTAACTGCTGAGGTTATATAGTTTATATCAGCGTCGCCGGTGTGCCGGAATTTTGTCCCGCAAGAGTTCTTTTATGTGCCAGTAAATCTACTGACATGAGCACTTCGCATTTAAGCACACTTAAATGAAGAGTCCACTGAAAGAATGATGGATGTCACCTTCTTGTCGAAAATGAACCACGACTTTCAATGCAAAGCTTAAGACACATGCAATGTACATAGAGATTTATATGGCATTAACAGTGATAGACATTGTCCAGTAATGATCGGAAAATCACAGTTAAGCTCTGAGAGCTAAGCATTTCAAACTTTCAATTGCTTCTCCTAAAAATGTATTCCAAATGGCATCCATCATTCTTGCAGTGGACTCTTCATATAGAATGTACATACAGAGTTATATGGCATTAACACTGATAGTCATTGTCCAGTAATGATCGGAAAATCACAGTTAAGCTCTGAGAGCTAAGCATTTCAAACTTTCAATTGCTTCTCCTAAAAATGTATTCCAAATGGCATCCATCATTCTTGCAGTGGACTCTTCATATAGAATGTACATACAGAGTTATATGGCATTAACAGTGATAGTCATTGTCCAGTAATGATCGGAAAATCACAGTTAAGCTCTGAGAGCTAAGCATTTCAAACTTTCAATTGCTTCTCCTAAAAATGTATTCCAAATGGCATCCATCATTCTTGCAGTGGACTCTTCATATAGAATGTACATACAGAGTTATATGGCATTAACAGTGATAGTCATTGTCCAGTAATGATCGGAAAATCACAGTTAAGCTCTGAGAGCTAAGCATTTCAAACTTTCAATTGCTTCTCCTAAAAATGTATTCCAAATGGCATCCATCATTCTTGCAGTGGACTCTTCATATAGAATGTACATACAGAGTTATATGGCATTAACAGTGATAGTCATTGTCCAGTAATGATCGGAAAATCACAGTTAAGCTCTGAGAGCTAAGCATTTCAAACTTTCAATTGCTTCTCCTAAAAATGTATTCCAAATGGCATCCATCATTCTTGCAGTGGACTCTTCATATAGAATGTACATACAGAGTTATATGGCATTAACAGTGATAGTCATTGTCCAGTAATGATCGGAAAATCACAGTTAAGCTCTGAGAGCTAAGCATTTCAAACTTTCAATTGCTTCTCCTAAAAATGTATTCCAAATGGCATCCATCATTCTTGCAGTGGACTCTTCATATAGAATGTACATACAGAGTTATATGGCATTAACAGTGATAGTCATTGTCCAGTAATGATCGGAAAATCACAGTTAAGCTCTGAGAGCTAAGCATTTCAAACTTTCAATTGCTTCTCCTAAAAATGTATTCCAAATGGCATCCATCATTCTTGCAGTGGACTCTTCATATAGAATGTACATACAGAGTTATATGGCATTAACAGTGATAGTCATTGTCCAGTAATGATCGGAAAATCACAGTTAAGCTCTGAGAGCTAAGCATTTCAAACTTTCAATTGCTTCTCCTAAAAATGTATTCCAAATGACATCCATCATTCTTGCAGTGGACTCTTCATATAGAATGTACATACAGAGTTATATGGCATTAACAGTGATAGTCATTGTCCAGTAATGATCGGAAAATCACAGTTAAGCTCTGAGAGCTAAGCATTTCAAACTTTCAATTGCTTCTCCTAAAAATGTATTCCAAATGACATCCATCATTCTTGCAGTGGACTCTTCATATAGAATGTACATACAGAGTTATATGGCATTAACAGTGATAGTCATTGTCCAGTAATGATCGGAAAATCTCAGTTAAGCTTTGAGCGCTAAGCATTTCAAACTTTCAATTGCTTCTCCTAAAAATGTATTCCAAATGACATCCATCATTCTTGCAGTGGACTCTTCAAATGCCACCGACCTAGGCCGGGATTGAACCCGCAACCTCGGACACAGAAGGCCAGTACTATACCAACTTCTCCACCCAGGCCGGCACAAGTAGTTGAATTTTTACTACTACTTTAATGTAATTAATTTAAATGTTACCAGCCTCTTTAATAATATATTTTCAAGATTTTTATTTAATGAATCAACACTATAACAATTACTTTAGTTATACTATGTACCATTATTATTATCATTATCATTATTATTATTATTATTATTATTATTATTATTATTATTATTATTGGGGCGGCCGGGTAGCTCAGTTGGTAGAGCAGCTGGCTACGGACTGGAAGGCCCGGGGTTCGATCCCAGGTGGTGACATGATTTTTTCTCGTTGCCAAACATTCAGAACAGCCTCGAGGTTCACTCAGTCTCCTATAAAATTGAGTACCGGGTCTTTCCCGGGGGTAAATGGCGGTCAGAGCGTGGTGCCGACCACATCACCTCATTCTAGTGCCGAGGTCATGGAAAACATTAGGATCTACCTCCATGCTCCCCAAGTGCCTTCATGGCATATTACGGGGATACCTACATCTTTACCTTTTACATTTATTATTATTATTATTATTATTATTATTATTATTATTATTATTATTATTATTATTATTTAAAACAGTGAGTATACCGTAGGACAGCCGTGGCGAAAATGTATTCGTGTGCCGAGCCACTGTGTAACCTGCAACGTGCACAGCATCTATTGAGGGAGGCGGACACCCGAAGGGGAAGTAAAGCAACTGTCTCACTTGTTAACGGATTTTCATTTTCCTTACGTCAAGCACTTAAATATAGTTTTATAGAGTATAAGGTTACAAACTAATGTTTAGTACGTGTAACAAAGAAAGAAATGAACAAGAAAACATAGGACACATATCACAATCTAAAGATAACTGTCTTCAGAATGCCTCCGCGCTCTACGACAGAGGTTCAAAATCTGAAATTATGTCACTTACTGCCGGGTCGTAGTTGATCACGAAGGTATTTGTCTATCAGTCGTAATCTATATTAGGTTTTTACTATTTTCATTGTTGGAAATAATTTTTCACAAACGTAAGTTGTAGTGAACATGGCTTCAACAGAGCAACCGAAAGAACGAAGCTTCTGATAATTATTTTTTTGGCAAAGATTTGAAAAGTTCAACATTTGTCAAGTCCTTACATCCAGCTTTTCATTTGACATCACATTGTAAATCTGTGAGTTTAAATTGAAAATCTAACCGCATTATTCGTACATCTGCTGAAAAAGGACCGAAATAATAATAATAATAATAATAATAATAATAATAATAATGATAATCCATGTATTGTGGGTCCCTATCACCACGGCATGGCGCGTCCTTAGGTTGAGGATAGAGGAGACGGCCTCCAGATATGGAGGGTAGCTGCGAATATACATTGAGTAAGCAGTCGTGGACAGCCGATAAGGGGTGGTCCTCCAGCTTGGGGGTTGGGCGAAGGGCTAACCCATCACCGTAAAAACAGCTTGTTACGAAACCTAACAGTAAGCCTCGGAATTTGACTTATTCTCCGGCACGATCACAGCGAAGGAGAAAGGAGATGGGCAAGACATGTAGCACGTATGGGCGAATCCAGAAATGCATATAGAGTGTTAGTAGGGAGGTCCAGGGAAAAAAAACCTTTAGGGAGGTCGAGACGTAGATGGGAAGATAATATTAAAATGGATTTGAGGGAGATAGGATATGATGATAGAGAATGGATTAATCTTTCTCAGGATAGGGACCAATGGCGGGCTTATGTGAGGGTGGCAATGAACCTCCGGAATCCTTAAAAGCCAGTAGGTAAGTAAGTAAGTATATACCATTACTATTATTACCATTATTATTATTATTATCATCATCATTATTTTATTATTATCATTATTATTATCATCATCATCATTATTTTATTATTATTATTATTATCACCATTATTTTATTATCATTAATATTATTATTATTATTATTATTATTATTATTATTATTATTTATAAGCAATGAATACACCGTAGGAGAATGGAGTATCCGACTAGAACTTCGTCATGAACAGTGTTCGTGTGTAAAATTTCAGCTGAACTCTCAGTCGTCAAACTGTGGAAACCCGTTCGGCTCAAGGTGCACCATGCGTACAGAGATACTATTCAAGTGAAGCCATTAAATCTTGGATGTAACGCGTAGACTTAAATGAATACAAGCGAGAAAGTTGTTAACACATGAAGTACTACTCAGCCATTGTCAGGATTACCAACATCGCACTGAAAATGTTTTGAAACTGCGTTAATAATTGATATGCATATCATGTAACACGTGCCGAAAGGTAAAGAAAATGCGCCATCTTGTACCACTTTGAAGGTATGACGTAATTGCTTAAGTGCTTTACGATGTTTGCTGTGAGGGACATATGAAAACTGTGTTAATGCTAGGCAGCTGGTACTACACGTTCCTCCGCGACACCATCTCTGCCGTCTTAGTGAAGGTGTAATGGATTTTTATGCTTGGAGAAATAAGTACATGTCTCTTTACTAAGCATTAACGCAAATGCACAAAGATAACATGACGTTCAAACTCGAGGACGTTCTCTTACTAGTATATCCTAACATCTTCAAACAAGGAGAAAGGGGAGACATTTAGTAACACTACTATGTCGCAGCAAATGATACGATTCCAAACATTTTGAGAATTAAAGGCAGCAATTCAATTTTAATACCAGCAGCTATGTAAGCAGTGGAGCTTTAACAGTGAGTGCAAGCCAGAATCCTGGGTTCGAATGATTCCTTATGTCAGTGATGTCCAGGCTTCGAGACTTCGGACACGATAGAGCAGTTCAGTGGGAAATCCGCATAACGGCGTACTGAGTATAGTGGTAAAGCGTACAGTGGGTGGGGGTACTGTAGAATGGATGCCAACAAATACGGAAAGGAAAACGCTCTGGATTTGAAGGTTCTGACGAATAATGTGGTTTTCATACAAACTGTGTCTGAAACTATTACAGGGTTAGCAAAGTCAGAGCAAGAGATGCCGGAAGCCCTCAAATTAATTTAGAAAATGATGCAGAGAATTAATGAGACATCAAGTACACCGGTTACTGAACGTGTAAAACAGAAGTGGAAATCAATTTTATGTAAAAATAACGGATAACAGCAAATTAGTGGACATAGAGTCAAGCGAGAATAAAGGACTATCTCTTAGAGACTGCAATGATGTTAGGTTTTTTTCGTTTGGCTGCTATCACGTCATGCGACGTAGAGCGCAGCTCTCTACAGTACAAACTTTGGCAAATAACCGAAAAAGATTTTCGTTTGAGACACTGAGAATGTATCTTGTGGTACATTGCATTTCGGTACTGTAACTGCACTTCCTAAAGACGACCAATAGGATAAATGAAAAAATTAAAATTGCTACATGCTTATTTTCACCATAAACACTGTGTATAATTAAACAGAAATGCTTATAAAAGACAGGACATTAAAAGTTTTTCACATTCTTTTGACATAATCATTGTGTAATATATATTTACTTTCAGAATGTACATATGCATGTTTCCCCATACTGCCGTACTCTACTCTAAATAGCAACGTTGTTACCTCAACACATCTCTATCTACCTGCAGCGAGTAAACAACCTATAGTGTATGCACAGTAAACTTATTGTATCGGGTCCAAAGTCTCGAAGCCTGGTGATGTCAAAGCAAGCGCAGTTTTCTGACCTTGACGTTGTGCGCGGGCATCAAACGCTAGGTATGAAAGGAGCAAGGATTATGTATATGAATAAGGAGCCTGTTGTATTAAGAAAACAATGGCTCTTTGCTGTTTGATATTACAAATATTGCCTGTAAAGCACAGTACTTACACCAGTTTCTTAATATTGCTGTTCATAACATAATAAAGAGCTAAGAAGAAATATTGACATAAATTTCATAGTAGTAAAACTATACCATATTAAGCGAATGAAACATCATTCATAAAGAAAGTGATATCCCAAAGAAAGAGATTAAGTATGACATGGTAAGTTGGAATTGATATTGATGGTATCTTTAGCCTTATAAAAGTAATCAAAACAATATTACAGCACAAAGCAAATTACCTAGATATATGGTTCAACTGTAACTAATATTGTATTACATAAGAAAACCCTTATCGCATTATGCTTTTAAGGTGATACTGGTGCGCAACTTCCTATCATCAGAATATTAAATTATTTTCTCGAAATCTGCTGAAGCTATAGAGCTGACGTTTTTACAACAAATGGGCACGTACCTTTGTTTATGATGTAACAGTAGTTGCTTTGTTAATTCATTTCCTTACAAACATTTTCCATGCGAATATTTTCAAAATTTTCAATACGTATCTTCAGTAATACATGTTTATGATATATTAGATTTACGAAAACATTGTTTCAGTACCTGTAAGGCTACTAAATAAACATATCTGAAAATTTCACCTTTGTGTAAAGAGTTGAGAAAATACTGCTTTTGAATAAAACGGAAACTCGTGAAAAAGAGCATTAAAATTGAAATTGAAATTCTTATAATTGACTTATACTTCTCAGACAAATTTAAAAATTAACATGGATACAGTTTTAATAAGTTCTCTTCCCTTTATCCATTGAATAAGTGCTGGCCATCCCTGTATATAGCTCGACCAAGCAGTATATACTACCTCTCTCGTCTGTCTCTTTCCTTTCCACTGTAAAGCGCTCAGGCTGTCCTGAACTCTAAAGCGTGCGCTTGCCCATATGGGCATCAGTTGACATGACTGTCTAATGTAATGGCGATCTTTGCCAAAGTGATGCTCTGTGTTTAGTGTTAAAAATAACGGACGGCTACATCTTATACCGCGGGGAAGTCCTGATTTTATGGAATCTCTGATGTTAAAGGTTTCCCGCACACGAAATTATATTGAATGTAGTAGATGCTATTTTCATAGAAATAAACTCAAAAGTTACATTTATATTTTATACACAATGCAACTGGCTACAAACGGGTGGTGAAAGGATTTTTCTCGTTGTGTTGCAGGACATGTAGCTCATATGAGTGAATCCAGAAATGCATACAGAGTGTTAGTTGGAAGATCTGAGGGAAAAAGACTTTTAGATAAGCGGAGACATAAATGGGAGGATGGTATTTTTTAGTGGGTGTCAACATCTCAGGTTATTTAGCGTCTGAATGAAATGAAGGTGATATTGCCGGTGAAATGAATCCGGGGTCCAGCACAGGTAGTTACCCAGCATTTGCTCATATTGGGTTGAGAGGAAGTCCCGGAAAAACCTCAACCTACCTGACAGGGATTCAAACCCGGGCCACCTGGTTTCGCGGTCAGACGCGCTAATCGTTACTCTACAGGTGCGGAATATATAGTATTAAAATTTATTTGAGGGACGTGGGATATTATGATGGTAGGGAATGGATTATTCTTGCTCACGATATGGACCGCCGATGGCTGGCTTATATGAGAGCGGTATTGGACCTCCAGGTTTTCTAAAAGTCATTTGTAAGTAAGTGTGTAAGTAAGAATATAAGTATGCCTTTGAAAATAAAGTTTATACGTCCATCCATTCATCCATCCACCCAATAATCATATGTGATATACCATTTCAAAGAGGAAAAATCAAAGAATAAATTCCGAAAATGAAAATAAATTAATAACCTTCCGTTCAAAATACGTAAACTTTTGGAAAATAACTGTTGAAATAAAACTTGTACACCAATTCTCAGAAGATCAGAAAATTAAGATGGATAGAAATTTAGTGTAGGCCTAATTAATTAATTAATTAATTAATTCATTCATTCATTCATTCATTCATTCATTCATTTCATTCCATTCATTCAGTGTTCTGCCCAACGGCAGGTCTTTCACTGCAAACCAAGATATCATCTGATATCTTTTTTTGTCCCGTAATCTTGCCTCGTTCATCATTCCTTCCGGTGCATCCTTCAGCAGTCAGTTTTTTCTCAGCCAGTGACCCAACCAATTACTTTTCCTCTTTCTGATCAGTTTCAGCATCATTTTTTCTTCACCCACTCTTTCCAATACAGCTTCATTTCTTATTCTGTCTGTCCACTTCACACGCTCCATTCTTCTCCATATCCACATTTCAAATGCTTCTATTCGCTTCTCTTCACTTCGTCGTAATATCCATGTTTCTGCCCCATACAATGCCACACTCCATACAAAGCACTTCACTAGTCTCTTCCTTAGATTTTTTCCAGAATTCCGCAGAAAATTATCCTTTTTCTATTAAAAGCTTCCTTTGCCATTGCTATTCTCCTTTTGACTTCCTGGCACCAGCTCATGTTACTCCTTATAGTACACCGTAAGTATTTGAAGCTGTCCACTTGCTCTACTGCCTAATTTGGAATTCGCAAGTTTATATTCTGTACTTTTCTTCCTATGACCATGCTCTTAGTCTTTTTTTTTATTTTATTGGGTTATTTTACAACGCTGTATCAACATCTAGGTTATTTAGCGTTTGAATGATATGAAGGTGATAATGCCGGTGAAATGAGTCCGGGGTCCAGCACCTAAAGTTACCCAGCATTTGCTCATATTGGGTTGAGGGAAAACCCCAGAAAAAAACCTCAACCAGGTAACTTGCCCCGACCAGGAATCGAACCCGGGCCACCTGGTTTCGCAGCCAGACGTGCTGACCGTTACTCCACAGGTGTGGACCTCTTAGTATTACCAGCAAACATTCTGATGGGGGCAGATAAATAGTTTTTTTTTTCTTTCACCATATTAATAATGTCAAAAGATGTGCTTATACAAATTTTGGCCACTCGACCGCAATTACGAGGGCCGTAAAAAATTAGTTCGCCAGGGGCTGTTAACAGAAAGAAAAGACAATTTCATTGGTAACATTTATTGGAACAGACGCAGCAATTGTTAAGCTATTTTTCAAGATATTCCCTACCGCAACTGAGACATTTGTCATATCACGGGATCGACAGAGAGGTGCAGACGGCTGTCAGACACTGATTGCGATCTCAAGCGGCTGACTTCAACGACACAAGGATACAAAAACTGAACCCATGGTATGACAAATGTCTCATTTCCAGTGTGGGATATGTTGACAAACAGCGCAACAATTCCTGTATCCGTTTTAATAAATCTTTCCATACAATTTTGATTTTTTCTGTAAACGGCCCCAAGGAAAATCACTTTCTGGACGGCCTCGTAATTGCGGTCGAGTTGCCAAAATTTGTATAAACACTTCTTTTGAGATTGTTAACATGGTGGAAGAAAAAAAAATAACTTTTTTATCTCCCCCCATCAGAATGTTTGCTTGTTATACCTGGTAAGGTTTATCTTGTCTCAGTAGCAATAAAACCATGTCCCTTCAAATGCGGGTGGAGATTATAGGAGAGCTGTAAATTTTCAGGATTCCTTTCAAAATCTTGCTATTGTACAGGCTGCCGGAACTCAGTTTCTTGAAAGACAAGCTCAGTGACGGAACTACACAGTACGAAGAGAGATGTTTTGTAATTTTATTTTGTGCTATAGAATGTATCAACTAGTCCCTTCCGCCACTGGATGGATGGACGGTATCTCTCCACTCCCCCATCGCCATAACAATACAGACGAAGTAAGACATATCTCCTTTCTCTCTCTTTTCACAGTGAGACAAGATACATCACACAGACTTTAGTCATAGGCTATGTTATACAGTGCGAGCAAGAAGTTTCTCCGCAGTGTTTCTATAGCCACGATGCAGCCGAGAATCCACTAGGCAGAGAATTTAAGTGGCAGTACTGGCAGCTAAGCATATGATGGACTGGGGATGTGAGATTGTCAAACCGGAATTAATGGGGAAGTGTCAACTTTCTACAAGATTACGTACCAGCTGTCTATAGGATTATTATAACTAATGGAGCTGCGGAGGGACTTTTGGATCGCACTGTATAAGAGGAGCCCGAGATCAAAATGGGCTATGTTATCCAAAATGAATTTTAACAAATGCGCAAAAATTTCCTATATCCGATTTATGTACTGATTTTTTCTATGCATTTTACACATATAAAATAAATCATTTTGAAACTAAACCGTTCACTGTGTAAAGTTTTCAACCCAAACTTGCGAATGATGTCAATAACTCATTTTCTAAACAAAAGTCACATAGCCCATTTTAAGTACCATACTTACTTACTTACTGGCTTTTAAGGAACCCGGAGGTTCATTGCCGCCCTCACAAAAGCTCGCCATTGGTCCCTATCCTGAGCAAAATTAATCCATTCTCTATCATCATACCCCATCTCCCTCATATCCATTTTAATATTATCCTCCCATCTACGTCTCGGCCTCCCCAAAGGTCTTTTTAACTCCGGCCTCCCAACTAACACTCTATATGCATTTCTGGATTCGCACATACGTGCTACATGCCCTGCCCATCTCAAACGTCTGGATTTAATGTTCCTAATTTTGTCAGGTGAAGAACACAATGCGTGCAGTTCTGTGTTGTGTAACTTTCTCCATTCTCCTGTAACTTCATCCCTCTTAGCCCCAGATATTTTCCTAAGCACCTTATTCTCAAACACCCTGAATCTCTGCTCCTCTCTCAAAGTGAGAGTCCAAGTTTCACAACCATACAGAACAACCGGTAATATAACTGTTTATAAATTCTAACTTTCAGATTTTTCGACAGCAGACTGGATGATAAAAGCTTCTCAACCGAATAATAACAGGCATTTCCCATATTTATTCTGTGTTTAATTTCCTCCTGAGTATCATTTATATTTGTTACTGTTGCTCCAAGATATTTGAACTTCTCCACCTCTTCAAAAGATAAATTTCAAATTTTTATATTTTCATTTCGTATAATATTCTGGTCACGAGACATAATCATATACTTTGTCTTTTCGGGATTTACTTCCAACCATATCTCTTTACTTGCTTCAAGTAAAATTCCCGTGTTTTCCCTAGTGTGTGGATTTTCTCATAACATATTCACGTCATCCGCATAGACAAGCAGCTGATGTAACCCTTTCAATTCCAATCCCTCTGTGTTATCCTGGACTTTCCTAATGGCATACTCTAGAGCGAAGTTAAAAAGTAAAGGTGATAGTGCATCTCCTTACTTTAGCCCACAGTGAATTGGAAACGCATCTGACAGAAACTGACCTATTCGGACTCTGCTGTACGTTTCACTAAGGCACATTTTAAGTATCATTAAAAAAAAGACAACTCTATTAATTGTGAGAAATAAAAGTTTAATAAATATTTCACTTAAAATCCAATTCCGTTGGTATTTAAAGTGGATTTTGCGATGTATCATAACGCATTTTAGCAGATATGAAGTTTCGACAAGATGGCGAACATGAATTTATGAGTCGCGCGGCATATCTGAGGGTGGCTTTGAAGGTGTGCATTATTCTGTCGGCATATATGATTCCTGACATCTGCCTGGAACGCACGCACCTCCGTGGTGACAAACAAATAAAAAATAAAGAGCCCTGTGTGCACGTCGTCAGTAGCTGGATCCCCGTCTGTGCACCCGTGCGTCCCCCACACGCGCACGGGTGCTGCATGTTTCATGAACGAAGAGGATCCCATCATCCATCCCCCAGACCCCACTGCCGCTTACAGCCCAGCTTGTTAGTCTATCGGAGAAGATCAAACCCTGCATCACAGAGAAACTGCGATTCTTTCGATACCTAGAAGGCACAGGCTACTGGGATCAATAATATCACTGTCGATAAGTGCGTACGGGTGCTGATATTCAAACACATGCCCAAATATATATTTAAGGGCCGTATTCATAAACGAGACTTCGGATGAAGACTTCCCAAAGTCGACTTTCGTAGTAAAGTTTAACTTTGTTACAAGTCCTATTCATAGACAATACTTCTGAGACTTTGACTTCTCTAAGTAGAGATCTGGCGATCTTGTACTAATGTTGGCAATCAGAATCACTGCCTTCTAAACGAATTAAATTAATAGATAGTTGAAACAGAGTAGGCACTGCCATAATCAAAGCCATTTTTGAGTCACAAATCAAAGAAACAATTGAACATCGGTACATGTTGAGCAGTTGTTAAACGTTCTTGCAGCTTTACATAAGAATAATATTATTCGAGGACTTATTGTGAAACTAACGTGAGTACAAAAATTGACATTTTTAGGTCTTTACACCAATCGATAATAATTTGCTCTACCTGGTCACAAAAAATCGTAACTCAGTTCGAACAGTCTTGTATATAACACATTACTCTTTATAATATACGTAAATGACCTATGCCAGAATATTACATCAAATGTGAGGCTATTTGCAGACGACTGTATTATCTATAGAAAGATTAGAAATAATTCAGATGTAGATGCTATTCAAACAGACTTGAATAAAATTTATAACTGGGCGTTAGAGCATAGGATGAAAATAAATGGTTCTAAAATTAAATCTATAACATTTTGCAAAACCCGAGAGGAAACTAGTCTTAATTACGAATTCAGTGGTGTTGTAATTCCGCAAGAACAATGTTGTAAATGCCTAGGAGTGTATTTAAACTCCAAACTTTCTTGGGGAGAGCATGTTGATAATGTTACGGGTAAAGCATGGAGGGCACTTCACTTTATTATGAGAATCTTGAGAAAGGCTAGCCCCAAATCGAGGGAAATAGCATATCTAACGTTAATGCGACCATTAACGGAATACGGAACTACGTGTTGGGATCCCTATAGAATATATCAGATAAATTCCTTAGAAAGAATCCAGTATAGGGCAGCTAAATTTGTTAAAGGTAAAAGAGAAGATGGAAACGATACGATAAAAGAACTTAAATGGGAAACTTTGGAAAACACACGTAGGAAATCTAGAATAACAACACTGTATAGAGCACTTCTAGGTCAGAAAGCATGGGTAGACATAACGGCTCGGTTAGAAAAGCCAACGTACTATGGTAGGAACGATCATGATTTTAAAATCAAATGTAGGAAACAGAAAACGGATGTAGGTAAATTCTCATTTTTAAATAGAACTATAAATGATTGGAATGACCTACCTGCAGCGGTCTTTGAGGGCTGTCCTTCCTTAAGGAGATTCAAGAATAATTTAAAAAGTTGTGTATAAAGTGAAAATTAAAATTAAGGTGACATTCAACATTTAAATTTTTTAAGGTGACATGTATTTATCTAGCCTGACGAGTTTACTTCCTTGGTTTGAATTGTAAATTATTTAAAAATAGCGTGTAAGAGGGCCTTAGACTAGAAATGTTTAGTTTAAATGTAGTTCTGTTTATAAGTATGCATAAGGATGTAATTATTTGACTTATTTGAACTGTTGTATCAGTGAAGCGAGGTGAGTCAGTGAAGTTATGGTTTTACAGTGCAGTGAATAGTTCCGATCAGTGATAATTTATAGCGTCAATGAAATGTGTTCTATAGTGTCAGTGAAATGTGTTACAGAGTGTCAGTGAAATGTGTGCTAAAGTGTCAGTGAAAAGCGTCATAGTGCCACTACAGGGAATGAGATGAGAGTAAAGTGAAAGACTATTGAAACTCATGTAGGATCTATACATAATTATGTAGGTTGTATTGTAAAATTAGGTATTTTATTTTATGTTTTTTTATTATTGTGTGTTAATTCATAACTACAAAACGTGATAGTATAGTTTATCTGAAATAGTATTGCCTGTTAAGAATTTTGTTGTGAATAAAACATCTATTGCAGTTACCGGTACGTTAGTTTCACATTAAGCCCTGAAATTATTCCATTGTAAAATAATTTTTTTGTGAAGATATGGAAGATGAGATTCCACCAATGACAGACTATGAAAGAGACATATTATCCTGCTGACAGTTGGCAGAGTTATTCCCTGCATGTCTGCAGAAACTACTTAAAAATTATCTGAAATCAATATGCAGAAAACATTATGACGACCACAAGGATTATAAATTAACTGCATTTCCTGCTGTATAACCTATCCTGTATAGAATTAAATAGTAACAATCAATATTAAGCTATTAATCCTTACCTATAGCTTAACATCGCGATGAAATAAGTTGTATTATTTATGGTGAAATAGATTTGATTATTCATCTACATACTCATACCTTCTTTTCTACATACTCATACCTTCTACACAATTGATGAATTGTTTATGCTTGTGAATTGAATTATTCTACTTAAATGACATGTACAATTTTATATAGCTCAACTAAAATATGTTTTATACTGACTTAATCTGTTTACTATGTATTGTATTTTTTGTTTAGCATAACTGATGAATTGTATGTACTGTAAATTGAATAGTATACTGTATAGGTCAACTGATGAATTGTTTAAGCTTATAAATTGAATTAATCTACTTCATATGAATTGTATAGCTTAACGAAAATAAGTTTGTAAATTGAACTAATTTGATTGTATATGTTTGTATAGTTTGGCTGATGAATTTTATATGTTCTTAAAATGATTACTAGTCTGTGTAGCTCGACTGATGAATTGTATATAGACCTACTGTAAATTGAATGGTAATATGTATAGCTCAACTGATGAATTGTTTATGATTATAAATTGAATTAATCTACTTGATATTAATTGCACAAATTTGTATAGTTTAATGAAAGTATGCTACTTTGTATTGTATATATTTGTATAATTTTGGCCGATGAATTGTATATGCCTAAAATTGAATAGTAATCTATATAGCTCTACTGATAAATTGTTTGTGTTTGTAATTTGAAGTAGTTTGCATGATATGTATTATCAATTTCTGTATATCACAACTGGTTGAATTGTTTATGCCTTAAATTTAATTAAATTGTTTTGTATTATAATATAGCTCAACTTATGAATGATCGTTTGCGTTTGTAAATTTAATAATCTGATTGGCTATGTATTGTATACTTTTAGTAGAGCCATCGATGTAGCTCAGTCGGCAGACTCGCTGGGCTGCTGATCCGGAGCTGCGTTCGGGCTTGGGTTGGATCCCCCTTTGGACTTTGGTTTCTTCGGAGGTTTTCCCCAGCCGTGGGACTGAAGCCGGTTGGTCTATGGCGAGTCCTTGGCATCAACCCCTTTGATTTGATTACCCCCTTTGATTTGATTACCTGGTTGGGTTTTTCCGAGGTTTCCCCCACCGAAAAGGCAAATGCCGGGTAATATTTTGGCGAATCCTCGGACCTCATCTCAATCTCACTACATCTCGCCAAAATGTAAATGTAAAAAAATTGTACAAAATTGTAAAAATTGTAGAAAATCACTAAATTGTAAAACTATAAAAATTTGTAAAAATTGTAATTGTAATATTGTAAAATGTTGACATGTTCCACATCTTAAAGCTTCATTGCTAATATAAAATCTATGGAATAAAATAAATGAATGAATGAATCAATGAAAGTTGAAACATGACGAGGATATCAATACTCTCTGTTTATCAAATCTGTACCTTGATTTGAATTTATAATCTATAATAATACACTAAGGAACATGAGCGGCTTTAATAATCTCCTGGATGTCTTCAATATTCTCGGCAAATTCAACAATTTCCCAAATATCACTTATTTTCCTTTTGTCCACGAACGAAATTCAAAGTCAAACTCTAGATTTTCGGCGACTTCGAAGTAAAGTCACGATTGAAGTTTACTTTCCTCAAAGTGTCGACTGTGAATAGGAAAATGGTGACTTTGTACTTTGCAAAGTCAACTTTGGTCCAAAGTCTCGTGTATGAATACGACCCTGAATGTACCCCGGTATTAACACGAAGTGCATGCGAACATGGATATATAATTCCACGTCGTTATCGATACTTAATTTCTTGCTACTACCCTGGTAGAGGGGAAGAGAAGGCCTGATGGCCTTATCTCTACAAGGTTAAATAAATAAATAAATAAATAAATAAATAAATAAATAAATAAATAAATAAATAAATAAATAAATAAATAAATAAAATATACAGGGTGATTCACGATGATTTACCGTCACTTACGGAGCTTATTTCCGAAAACATTTTAAACAAAAAATGTGATACAAACATGTGTCTTAATCTCAATATTTTCAGTCTTACAATAATTTGAAGTGTTTGTAATAGTAATATACGTTACAAGAGCGGTATGTTGACGTTTTCATGGTCGAGGAAAAGTTTTTTTTTTTTTTAATTTCTGAGAACAAGAAAACAAACATACCGCTCGTGTATCGTGCATTATTTTGTGCGAAGATCGCTTATTACATACCTGAAAGACGAATTTCTAATTAGCTGCAATGAAATCTCCATGTTGGTTTCTGTTTAATGACGGCAACTTCGGAAAACCAAAATATCTTTCTTCAACATTGTTGCTTTAAAATGTTTTCTGTGTTTACTATACTCCAGCAGGCCGTGATATACGTCTGTCTTTTTTTCCCCCAGTCTATAAATGAGAACTTAAAACAAACGGTAAGGTTATGTAATGATTTATTTTTCATTTTAATATTTTAACAATATTATTTATATAACATATTGCAGTAATAACATCGGCATCTGGAATCTTGTTGATTTTTTCACGGCTTCCTTAATGTTACTTGAATCAGGAATGCAGTAAGTTTAGTGGAGTTGTAGAGTTTACTTAATTTTTTCAAATATTTAAAAACGATAATTAACATTGCAATTTAGGTGAAATTGCAGTGGTAAGTTTCCAATTTATAATTATTACTATGTTAAACGTCTTTAAAAATAATAAGCCTAAAGCAGTAAAATGAATGTCGCGCTTAAGCGGTAAGAAGAGGGAAATTGTTATGTGTGTTACGTTGGGAATACTGAATGTGGTATTTCACACTTACCGCGTATTGGTTTTGTTCGGAAAACAAGCAAATACGCACGATCTCGCACAAAATACCGTTGTTCTTTATTTTAAGGGTAAAAGAATATTTCAGACAAAGAATGAACTATTCAGGAGTATTATTTCTTTAATTAGCTAGTACTCTGAAGCTAAAAATATGTTGTGAATTTCATAGTTGCATCGTACAGATTTGTTTGTTCGTTTTTTAAGTACAAAATTATATTTTTCTTACGTATTTATCACAACAATTGTTACAAATCACGCCACTATTGTATATTCTTTAAGATTTTATATCAGGATGCATAATTAAACTGTAAAGAATCAAATTCCTAAAGTCATATGATTTGTAACAATTTTAGTTAAAAATTGAAAAAAAAAACAAAATGTGTACAAAGCATTTAACAAATTTCTAGCTTCACTAGCCAATTAAAGAAATGATACTTCTGAATAGTTCATTCTCTATTTGTAATATTATTTTACCCTTAAAACTAAAGAAAAATCTATTTTACCAACAACCTCAAGTTAGTGTATGTCTAAAAGTATTGAGATTAGAACTACTGACTTACACGAACACTTTCACATACACTCACCCTAGCACACGACATATCTCTCCACATATACGTCCACGCCTGTGGAGTAACGGCTAGCACGTCTGGCCGCGAAACCATGTGGCCCGGGTTCGATTCCCGGTCGGGGCAAGTTACCTGGTTGAGGTTTTTTCCGGGGTTTTCCCTCAACCCAATATGAGCAAATGCTGGGTAACTTTCGGTGCTGGACCCCGGACTCATTTCACCGGCATTATCACCTTCATCTCATTCAGACGCTAAATAACCTAAGCTGTTGATAAAGCGTCGTAAAATAACGTAGTAAAATATAAAAAATCCACATATACACATCATGTATAGTGTGACTCGCCGAAGTGGTGTACAACTAGAAAATGGGTCACAGTTCTGCCATCTATCCGCAGTATGCGGAACCCGAATCACGCAAGTGAAGTGGGTGGGCATTGGACATACATACACACACAGTTTCTTACAATAAGTTAAGAGAAGTTATTGATTTTATAGTTTGCAGTATATCTGCACGTGGAAGTAGCAGACATTTAAGAAACTAATTTTTAACATATTTACAACTTGAATGGAACTCACCAAATCGAAAATGAAAGTTCCCAAAATTAGATTTTTAGTACCCTCTTAATGCCGAAATCTGACTGCATACCGCTAGCCACAACGATAAAGTGGATGTTGATACGATCTTAAAAAAACATGGCGGTAACAATATTGAAATGTGTGTCAGTGTTTACAACAAAATGTATCCAACCATCGTTAAAATCCGTTTTGCTGTCATTCAGTTTCATGCCGAAATCTTTATTTAAAACCCAAAGTGCATGTCTGCTTTAATAAAATATTATGCCAGTTTAAATACTATTAAATGCATGCAGTCATCGACAATTGCATTCACGCCAATATTAGTAATTGATAATGAAATTAATTCCAGTATCGATCATTCAAATTGTCAGTATCGTTATAGTAATTCCAAGATAGATGTCCAGACACATTCCAGCATCAATTTCCAGATATATTCCAGCATCGATGCCAGGAAAACTGATGGAAATTTTTCGGAAATTTTAAAATCGAAGAATTCTTTCGTGAAAACACACCAATTAGGACTTTTAGCATAGTGCCTTTGCTAAGACTTATAATTTTACTCATACGAGTATAATTATGAATTTAGTAGCTATTTTTTCCTTACTGATTTTACTAAGTTTTATAATAAATTGTACTGACAGAATTATCAATTTTCTTGAAAATTTCCTCTTAATAAGGTACTGGAACTCTGAAATTTGTAACTTGTACATTTTCAGTTCTACTAAACTGAAAATTTTATCACACATTACAGGAAATATAAGAGTGCAACATACAAATTTTCATTCTGATATCTCAATTAATTTCCAAGTTATTAAATTGTTAATGTATTAATTAACTTCGGATAAATATTGCTCTGATTTTCATAACTGAAATTATTTTTTCCTACAAAAATTTTCCTCTATTCCTATAACACATGTATAACGAAACTGACCTATGCTTTTTGCACTAGAGAAAGCAAGATTTTCATTACACATCTTGATTACACAACTTTTAAAACTGTATCACTGAGTAATACGTATACTTATATATATATATATATATATATATATATATATAATATAAACTTTCTCGTGTTAAGATTTGTAAATTCCAACCAAATACAAATCCAAAAATTCATGGTCACAACATTTTAATTAGTAGAATAAAAAGGATGTCTTTATCAGTTCACTTATAAAATTTAATGAACTTCTGTGAAAATTTTAAAGCCATTTCAAGAAAAACTTTTTATTCATTAGAGTATTTTGAAATATAAAATATGACGAAAATACTAAAGTTCAGGAAATGACCGATAATAGTACATTATGCAACGAGCCTATAATGATAGTAATTAAGACGCGAGTATGTTTATGAAACGAGCGCAAGCGAGATTCATAATTTTCATACGAGCGTCTTAATTAGGCCTACCATTATAGGTAAGTTTCATACGACTTTTTATGCACGACCATATTTCTAACTTGAAATTATTCATAAGTAATTCATGTTATTTTTATCTGACTGAGGAGCGGATCTTACCTTGTGCAATACCTCGTAAATTGTCAGATGTGCGCAGACGCGAAACTATTGATTTTTTCCGAGATACAAATGTCGACATTGACCTTCATATAATATAGAGAGTAAAATAAACATTAATCTTGATATAACCTTGAAATTGAATTAGACATTGAAAAATGAGATGACAAATTGAATTTATTTGAATATTATTTACAATTAACGCTAATTGTTATAGTAACAGAAGTGATTTTATTTGAAATATAGGTGATTTATTGATTTATTTTTGTCTTTCGATTGCACATCCGAGAATAATCTATACTTGCGCTTTCATATTACTACAATGGTATTTTCTGATTGGTGGAACACCTGAACTTTAATGAATACGTGTACTTTAATGAGGTCCATTAAAGGGCTGCTACCAGGTGTATAATTACTACATTTCGACATGGTCGAGCATAATAGTACAGTATGCAACGAGCCTATAATGAAGGTAATTAAGAAGCGAGTATGGATATTTATGAAACGAGCGCAAGCGAGTTTCATAATTTCCATACGAGCTTCTTAATTACCATCATAGGTGAGTTTCATACGACTTTTTATGCTCGACCATATTTCTAACTTGATATTATTAATTTTCTTTGTATCTGACCTTGACCAATGTCCCGTATGTTCTAAGATGTTGGCAGACGCGAAAGTATTGATTTTTTTCCGAGGAACAGATGTTCACATAGACCTTGCTAGGCCATAAGAACCTGCAGAGATAACATTGAAATTAAATTAGACATTGAAAAACGAGATGACAAATTGAATTTATTTGAATATTATTTACAATTAACGCTGATTATTATAGTAACAGAATATAACCTTCTGCGACAGTATTGGATTTCCCACCTCCGTGACTTTTCGCTAATTCTCTTTCGATTGCATATCCGAGAATAATCGATACTTGCGGTTTTATAACGGTAGAAAGCTGACTTGTCATTGGCTGAACAGTTGTAACCTGAGTCGTCATTGGCTGAAAGATCTGACCTTTAATGAGTAGGTGTACTTTAATGACATGCATTAAAGGTCTGCTACCAGGTGTATAATTACTACAATTCGGCATGGTCGAGCATAAAATATAAAAACACACACATCACAATGTGTATTCGCCTAAAAATTGTCCAGTTCTATATGTTGGGGCTTGAGTCACATAGAAGTGAACAAACTAGAGATTATGAAAGGTGAATCATTAAACTATATTTTGGAATAATGAACGAAATTTTATTAGTTTTCTTTTTTTTTTAGGTTTTTCGGTTATTTTCACCGATCCATTGCTTTAAGATTTTTTTGATCTTACTGAATTTGTTAAGTTTATTGAAAGTAGCCTACGTATGATTATTACGAGTACACATTCCGGGTTTCCCTTCATTACCCAGTTTTTTAACTTATCTATCTGCTAAGTTTTATAATTTTACTGATATATTGCCCTCAAGATCAAACCTGTTTACAGTTCCGAAACGTTTGAAATGTGAAGTTCAAGCATACTCCTTTGATTCCCTTGGTAGTTACTGCCTTAACTAGGCAGAGCTCGCGCTGGAGAGCAAATAGTTTACATGTTCTACGTTACTATGTAAAAACATAGTTAAACTCTCATTTACAAAAATAAAATACTGCATAATAACCTTAAGATCATCATATTTTTTATATCCAGACTGTGTCTGACAGGTCCGGAGCGAGCATTTATTCTAGGAAAATATGTACGATTTCAGCCAGTTTAAGATAACTACGGACCTAATTACTACTTTTAATTTTTTGTAAATGATGACAAATAATATTTCAATTTTATTTTATATTTATTAGAGTGCAGACTGATTGTGTTATTAGGTGCTCAAATGAGGAAATGCGAATACTATGTCAATACAGTAAATTAGTCCTTATAGGGCCAAATTCATAGACATTCTTAGCGCGGGCTTCCGGTAGATGATAAGCGAACTAAAGTTTTTCGTATTCATAAACCAGTGTTAGCGATATGATATGATATGATATGATATATGGTATGATATATGATATGATATGATATGATATGATATGATATGATATATGATATGATATGATATGATATGATATGATATGATATGATATGATATGATATGATATGATATATGATATCGTCGTGTGAATGCAAGAACTAGGTAACTATATTTTTCATATTCTGTGACATTGCCTATTTACTTATTTATTGCACTAAGGAATATGACTCGTTTTCTTTTACCTATTTGTTATATTGGAAAATAGATGTCGCTGGTATCGTTCGATCAGTTACCTAGATCCTGGATTACATTTTGTGCGATTTTTGCTATGCTATAAAAGAGGTAACTGAAAAACGCAAATTTCGAGTTACCCAGTTCTAGCATTCACACGACGATATGATATGATATGATATGATATGATATGATATGATATGATATGATATGATATATATGATATGATATATATGATATGATATATGATATGATATATGATATGATATGATATATATGATGATATATATGATATGATATATGATATGATATGATATATGACATATGATATGATATATATTATATGATATGATATATGATATGATATGATATGATATATGATATATGATATAATATATGATATATATGATATGATATATGATATGATATGATATATGATATGATATGATATATGACATATGATATGATATATATTATATGATATGATATGATATGATATGATATATATGATATATGATATGATATATGATATGATATGATATGACATATGATATGATATATATATTATATGATATGATATGATATGATATATGATATGATATATGATATGATATGATATATGATATGATATGATTATAATATGATATGATATGAATCCTGTACAAGTAATCACTCGAAAGCCGGGGCTAGTTTAGCACGTCCGTAGCGCGGGCTAGCGAAATGTCTATGAATAGCACCATATAAGTTTACTTTAGTAACATTGAAGTCGCCTCTAGCGCCTTTTCCATCTTTCATCCGTTCGGGCACTCGGGTCTCTTCCGATCATAAGTTCATAACTTACACTTATACAGATTGAACCATAAGGTATGTCGTTAATTTCAAGGGATTATTCATTGAGATATTTCAAACAAAAAATGTTAACACAGTTAATATCAAGTTAATCCGAACAAGTTTCGTCAAATAATTTTTTTGATACTTCCAATAGTTTTGAGAATCCGAAATGTAACTTGTTGCAACGCTGCAGAGTTGCAGTGCGCCTTTAGGCCATTGTTCCGCAGGGGAGGTGATTGTATCTCCAATCATTCACTTCAAAGACTTGCGAGAAGAGAATGCAAACAAAAACGTCTCATCAGTTACGTTTCGATAAAATGACTGTACATCAAAACGTAAAGTATTCCATGAATTAATTACGCAAATTGTTTGTTTTTTTTAAATTTCTTTGTTACGCTATTACCTCTTTAACTCTAAATTTAATACCATAAAGTCCACACCTGTGGAGTAACGGTTAGCGCGTCTGGCCGCGAAACCAGGTGGCCCGGGTTCGATTCCCGGTCGGGGCAAGTTACCTGGTTGAGGTTTTTTCCGGGGTTTTCCCTCAACCCAATATGAGCAAATGCTGCGTAACTTTCGGTGTTGGACCCCGGACTCATTTCACCGGCATTATCACCTTCATCTCATTCAGACGCTAAATAACCTAAGCTGTTGATACAGCGTCGTAAAATAACCCAATAAAAAATACCATGAAATTTATTTATGCTCGACCATGACGAAATGTAAAGGAATATCATTTTATTTTTACTAACATTTTTAATATTAACCTGTCTATACCTTCAGAGAACCGGAAACACCGCTTGCTCCCCCCTCCAAGACTGGAGTTCGATGATACTGGCGTAAAACACAAATCACTCTACTAGGTATAGGAAGGAAGAAAAGTAGTTCATCCATTTACGTAAACTAGGAAATATCGCGATTTTGAGTTTGATAATTTTCATTAGGTTTTTCTTTAATCAAAGTAAAGTACTGTATTAAGAATAAGTGTTTTTACTCACGAAGTGAGTTATCCATGCGAACGTATTCATTATGCAGTGTATATTATACTGTCTACAGCACATTAGCGTACAATATAGAGAAAGAAGTTAAATTGAAAAATAATCATAATATGAATATTTAAACACAATTTTGAAAATGGTGGCCGTTCATTTCGATACAGGCTTCAGTTCTTTTGTGCATATTATCGCACTATAGACTATTGCATCTAATTCCAATTGCCAGTTTCGTCCTTCGTACTAGTAACTCATGTTGAAATAATTCTTTACCTACTCTACGTATTGTTAATTCAATCTTCACTTCTGCCCGACCCAAAAATATAAAATTACTCAGACATGCTATCTACTGTCCGTCCAAGTGATTATGCCGCATGATTGTAGAAAGGGAGGACATCACGTGACAGTTAATTACTTAATGAGGCCCTTTTATTTAAGTTAAATTAAACAGCTCTATAATATTACGTAAACTTCCAATTCATAAGAGAAATTAATGTTTTCAGAAAAGAGCTAAGACAGCCCAGCTTTTACAGAGGGGCGTGCAGAAGCAGGTGGGGGAAATCGGGATGCGACGTAGGCAAACGGACAGTACCTGTGCGAAAATATGATTCAATATTGAAAGCTCTTTCGTCACTGGAAAACGCGAACATATTTCTGGAACGTACTATACTCAGTAACTCAGTACTGCTTACTATCTGCTGTCTTGTCTCTGTGTGGCGTTGGAACTTCATTAGTAGAAGGGATGGGAGTGAAGTACATTCAAAAACTCAGGTACAATAAAAATTGGAGTAAAAATAAAATGATATACCTGTATATTGTATACCTAATATATTATTAGTAACAGTAGCCGTAGCAGCAGTACTAATAGTAGATTAGTGATTAAGAAAAATTATTAAATATCTAGAAGTAAGTAGCTGACTGTGCAAATGTAAAGCGGAACAAAACAGTGACAATGACGAAACATTTGCAATAAGTTAGAATACTCAGTTTACTGCATTGCACTCTATACAGTAAGAAAGTGCTTAATGAGTTTCTTTTTGATCACTCTTAAATTCTGACAGTCTCTGATGTCACTGGGTAGGGTACTCCACAAACGCAATAGCGAGATTGTGTATGATGATGAATACGATGATGTCTTATGTGTTGGTGTGGCTAGTTTGAGGCTACTTTGCGTGCGCATTTATATTATTATTATTATTATTATTATTATTATTATTATTATTATTATTATTGTTATTATTATCATCATCATGCATCCTCATGTAGGCCTAAATTCTTTGTTCATCAGAGTTTATTTAGTATTTTAGTATTTATTTATTTAACGTGGTAGAGATAAGGCCGTCATGCCTTCTCTGGCCCTCTACCAGGAGATTCCAACTACAATATGAACAATAAAATTACAATTAGTTTTAAATTTATAATTACAATTACAATAAAATCAAAGTACGAAAAGATTACCTGAATAATTAAAGCTAGTTAATTTATCATAAAGAAACAAAGAATATTTTATATTTATTGAATTACAAAATAAATCTAGAATAACAAAATTGTATAGTAATGAAATTACTGAATATTGAAATATTTTGTGATAGATTAAGGAAACTATTTACAAGAAATCAATTACTGACCAAGTGCCTAGTAAGTTTTCGTTTGAATTCAATTTTACTTCGACAGTCCCTGATGCTAGCAGGTAGCGAATTGCAGAGTCTTGGCAGGGCTATTGTGAAAGAAGATGAGTATGAGGAGGTGCGATGGGATGGTATTGTTAGTATTGTTTCATGACGAGAGCGTGTGTTCAGATTATGGTGGGAAGAAAGGTAAGTGAAGCGAGACGACAGGTACGAAGGAATAGAAAAGTTAAAGATTTCGAAGAGAAAGAGAAGTGAATGTAAATTTCTTTTGTTATATAGTTTAAGCCAACCCTTTTGTTTCCAGGGATGGGGTAATATGATCATATTTACGAATACTGCTTACAAAACGTACACACAAATTATGAGCACGTTGAAGTTTCATTTTGTTGTCGCTGGAGAGGTCAGTCAGTAAAATGTCCGCATAGTCGAAATAGGGAAATACAAGTATCTGCACAAGGTACTTTTTTAAGCAAGAGGGGAGATGAACATTTATCCTTTTTAGTACATGGATAATAGAATATACTTTTCTGCAGGTTTCTGTGAGTTTATCGAGTGCAAATCTAAAATGAGCTCTTAAGAAATTGGTAAGATGTATAAAATTATGTAAGTACCAGCCGCCGCATTTCGATTTTGTTTACTATCATTCGCCTGGTCTGTCTGCTACCTGTTTTCAACCGTTGCAGGGTAAGGGAGGCATGAGGGCTGCTACAGTTCACAGTTCGAGAGCGCTGTTCGACATCCCTGACCTAGTGGTAGATCAGGGGGCGTCAAGTGAGTACACTCTCGTGCGTACGTACAAACCCTCAAGCCCTGACATACGGCTGCGGGCAAGGGTAGCTGCTTCCACAGTGGCGTAGCTAAGAACTTGTATGTGAACCAAATTTGTGATAAGAATGTAAATTAATTTCAGCTTTTAATTGAAGCACACTTTCACTGTTAATTGCACTATACTGAAAACAGTACTCTATACAATTTGGTACAGTTAACTAACTATATACGAAATAAATTTTTGTATGTTTGCACAACAATGAAACAAAACAAAATACTGTATACACTTTTATACAGTTTAACATACTACGAAATAAAACTGTTCACTGTTCGTCTTCTTCTCATTGCTATACAGTTCAATTAACAAAATAAAACAACATTACAAACGTTGTTATTCAAATCTCTAATAATAGTACTTTTTCTTTACATCAGAGATCAGCGGCGATTTTTGTAGTTTTATGTTAGTAAGCAGCTTTTCAATTCGTGGAGCTATTGTTTTAGTACCACTCAACCACAAACATGCTTTCAAGTGTCCATCACTTAATTGGCTTCTGTGACGTGACTTTGTAAACTTCATTAAAGAAAACAGTGTTTCGCATACGTAGATTGTCCCGAACATGCACTACGTTCTTGCAGCGAGATTGTGCAGTTTAGGAAACCTTTCTCGTGGAAAACAAGTATAGAAATGGTTAATACTTTTTCTGTTTTGATACTTATCCTTTTAGCTCAATATCAATCAAGTATTTCTAATTGTAGTTCAGCAGGAATATCCAGGACACTCACTGAAAAAGGTGTTGTAAATATCTTAAATTGTTGTTCAAGTTCTCTAATTTCCTGATATCTACGTTCGAAGTCTTCGCACAACTGTTTTATTATTCTTATATATTCTTCCATGTCCAAGGCTTCCAACAGGTTTCCCATGTACATCCAAAATAAGGCGATTTCATTCCTAAGTGGGAGAAAACGTTCCAGAACTTTTCCTCGACTTAACCACCTTACCTCGGTGTGGTAGAGTAAATCCCCATATTCACTGTTAATATCATCAAGTAGTGCCCTGAACTCCATGTGATTAAGTCCTTTAGACCTTATGAAATTAATTGTTCGCACAACAACATCCCTTACATTGCTAAGGTTCATGTTTTAAGGGGAGAGGATAGTAATTTTTAAAACTTTTTTCTTATTTGGTGTAAAATATTAATTTTTTGTATGTAGAGAGCTCATGGCTATAGCAACTCAACAAAACATAAATATTTTGAATAAATTAATTGGAAGGCAGATTTGAAAAAAAAATGTACCCAATGCAGGATTTTACTAAACTCGATATATCTAAGCAATTTTTAAAGATAAATTCAAACACTATGTTACAATTTATTTGTAAAAGCACGCTCTACAAACTGTCTGTAACAGACATTTGATATTAGTTCCTACATTTGTAAAATAAACAATTAAAATTTAATAACATTTTTTTAATTTTCTTTCTTGCAAACAGAGAGACTTATTTTTAAAATGAAATCAATTAGGGAAATTCCGTTACAGAGAAAAGTTTTCTAGTAGTCTAGAGAATGTGTATTCTAAATTTCATTCATATATCTTTAATAGTTCAAAAATTATATCGATTTTTGTCTGGCTATGTAGCGAAAAAAGTAAAGTTCCAGAAACAGCAATCAAAGGGGGTGTGATTTAATAATCCAGAGCCCAGGAACTTGAAAAATGGCGTCTCAACATCCAGTAAGGGCACAGATACCCACACAATGTTATACAATGTATTCCACACACATCACAGAGTATTTTAAAGAAAAATTTGGTTTTGAAAAAAAAATGAAGTTCCGGAAACAACAAACAAAAGGGCGGTGTGATTTAAAAATCCAGAGCGCAGGAAGTTTAAAAATGGCGTCTCAACAACTGATAAGGGCACAAATACCCACAAAATATTATACAATGTATTCTACACATATCACAGAGTATTTTAAGGGAAAAAAATTGTTTTTTGAAAATTTACTCATTTTTCACCAAAAAGTACCATCCTCTTCCCTTAAGCACATAAATATTCCTGGTGCAAAATGCAGTGCACCGGTGCCCCCAAGCGACCTCGATAGGCTCCACCACTGATAGACTGCAGTGTACAAGTGTACTGCCCGCAGTGGAAGCCGTAAGCAGGCCTGTACGCCCTCTCGCGTTCTCGAGTCGACATGGCGGAGCCTGTGGTAGATGAAAGAAACTCACTGTCCGATATTACACGATGTCCGATACTACCCAGTTTTCCTCTAAGGAAAGAAATGCAGTTGCAGAATTCAACACAACATCGAGTTAGAGTACTCAAATACGTGTAATAACTTTATGCCAACAAAGAAAATATCCGTAAATAAATAATCGCCTCGGATGAAACAAGCTGACTGGCTGTAAATCACGTGATCACGCATCACGCCTTCGTTTGTGCAGATTAGAGTACTGTTTACTGCTTATCTGTTTCAGAATCGCGTGCATATGGAACGTAACGCAATTTAACGCCACACCTGGTGACAGAATCCTCTTCATATAAAACATCTGCAGTCCGCCTCTCATGACACAACGTCACGCCTCTCTCATCTCATCGCATCTATTCTCTTCTCTTCCCTTCCCTTCTCTTCTCCTCCACTCTGATGTCTGCAGCCCGCAGAAAGGAACTTGAGCATATAACTCCTAATATTTGACGAAATATTTTATGTTCCATCATACTTCATAATTTAGACTTTCGTGTAAATTTAGGTTAAAAATTGTGCTGGTCTTAAAAGAACCTCATGCATGTACTGAAACATGGCAGGAAGTTGTCCGCATTTGTATAATAATTCAAAGCAGTTTCCTTACATAGTTGTTTGGGCTAGCCCAGTGATGTCAAAGCAAGCGCATTTTTCTGACCTTGACGTCGTGCGCGGGCATCAAGCGCTGGGTATGCTAGGGGGAATAAGCAGCCTGTTGGATTAAGAAAACAGTGGTGCACAGACTTCAAACGGAAAGTGAAATTTTATGTCGTTATTTTTATATCGCTTCTTTCTGTTTGTTATTTTCTATATTGTCTGTGAAACAAAAGTACTAACACCTACTTTCTAGTCTAATATTGCAGTTGTGTTTTAAACGTATTAACATAATAATGAGTAAAGAAGGAATATTCACACAAATTCCATAATAACTACAACTATACTGTACTAAGTGAATTAAACTCATCATTAATAAAGAAAGTGTTATCCCAAAGAAAGACACTGAATATGACAGGATACGTTGAAATTGTTATTGATGGTACCCTTAACCATTATAAAAGTAATCAAAACAATATTATAGTACAAAGCAAAGTTGTCTAGGTATACGTTTTAACTGTAACTAATATTACATAATAAAACTCTTATCGCATTATGCTTTTAGGTGATATTGGTGCGCAACTTTCTGTTATCAGAATATTAAATTATCTCGAAATCTGCTGAAGTTATAGAGCTGGCGTTTTACTAACAAATAGGCACATATCTTTTGTTTGTGGTGTAACAGTATTTGCTTTGTTAATTCATTTCCTTACAAACATTTTCTATGCGAATATTTTCAAACATTTTAATACACTATCTTCAGTAATGCTATAATTACGATATATTAGATTTACGAAAAGATTGTTTTAGTACCTGTAAGACTACTAAACAAACATATCTGAAAATTTTACTTTTCTGTAAAAAAAAGTTGAGAAAATATTCCTTTTGACTAAAAAAAGCAAACTTGTGAAAAACGAATATTAAAATTAAAACTTACATTCTTATAATGTAGTTATACTTCTCAGACAAATCTAAAAATTAACATGATGGATACGGTTTTAATAAGTTCTCGTCCCTTTATCCATTGAATCAGTGCTGGCCATCCCTGTATATAGCTCGACCTAGCGGCATATACTAACTCTTTCGTCTGTCTCTTTCCTTTGCGCTGTAAAGCACTCAGGCTCTCCTGAGCTCTAAAGCGCGCGCTTGCTCCTATGGGCATCAGTTGACATCACTGGGCTAGCCAAATGACTCTACAAAATAGGCGAAACATTTTCGAAAAAATAACGTTCTATGTTGAGTTTGACATTACAGAATGTTAAAAAAAATCCCGTAAAAAAGACACAAACTGTGATATGAGTGATCAAGAAACGGAAAACCATTATAGGAATTTATCCAGTCATCCATTCAGTGTTCTGCCCAAAGGCAGGTCTTTCACTGCAAACTCAGCATTCTCCAATCTTTCCATCAGCGGTGCCAACTCAAGGTCATATTCGTATCGTAGTCGTATACTTGATCGAACAACACCACATTCATGTTGAATCTTTCGTACACTACTTTTAACTCTTGAATATAAATAATTGATTAAATGGCGATCTTACTCGTGTTAATTGTGTAAGCATATGCGGCTTACAGCTGTTTCGGCGCTTCTTCACACCATCCTCAGAGCCTACTAGATCTCGGCGTCATCTCGAACTTCGCTGCCTGTTGTGTGGGTGTGTTACATTTCAACACTTTTCAACAATCGAACGCACCCACACAACAGGCAGCGAAGTTCGAGATGACGCTGAGATCTAGTAGGCTCTGAGCATGGTGTGAAGGAGCACCGAAACAGCTGTAAGCCGCACATGCTTACACAATTAACACGTGTAAGATCGCCATTTAATCAATTATTTAAGACCACATTGTTTTCAATCGTGTTATTAGTCACGAAGTTATAGTGTCGGATTAAATCTCCTGCCAACGTTACATAGTCTTTTCCGTCCTGATACACCATGTGTCGGTCTAGTTCTAAAGATGTATTTACGTCAAAATGCTACCGACGTTGGGACCCAACTACCAGTGGGACCACTGCTGATTTATCTACAGAGAAACGCACGATTCGACCAACAAGCGAAAGTCAACAAAAATATATTTCTGATTTAAAGTACCTGCTCTTATAGTTTATTTGAAAATTTTTACATTCTTTAATACTTTGCTGTCTTATTTTATTAATATATGTGATAAGAACCAAAATATTTAGCCGTAATAACTGAATGTCGGCATGGGTGTTCTTAAAAATATGGAAATTAATGTATGTTAGAGGTACATACACATAACTCACAAATTTTGGACGATTTTTCCTAATTCAGGAACTCGACTTACCCCTTGACAGAGGTTATCGAAAAATAAAATTAACATTTGTTGATTAGTGAAATGAATTACAAATATGATCAAACTTTAAGGCAAATCGGACATCAGATTTCGTGATATTTGTGGAACATCTGTCACTTTCGTCATTCTAAAATTTTTTTGTACTACAAAATATAATCCTAAGGGTTAGTTATATTAATTAGATTTTCTTTACTTCTTGAGAGATTTATTTTTTTCATTTTTTCATTCCTAAATAATGTGTGGAAAATTGGAGTCTCGTCATCAAAAATTTGACACACACTGATCTGGGGAAATATGAATTCCAAGTCTTTGAAATACGACTCCTATGATGGAACCTGCGCAAGTAATACCGAAACTTGTAAGAAGTATTTCCTAAAGATTAATGTTTTATTGGTCTTACAGAATATATCTGTTAGGGTAAAAATTACTCTTGGAGGAGAAAAATTCGCTCCGGCGCCGGGGATCGAACTCTGGTCCTTGGTTCTACCTACCAAGCGCTCTCACTATTGAGCTACGCCGAAGTCCAATCCACAGCACCGGATCGAACTCCTCTCCTTCAGTGTTTTTTCCCTTTGTGGCCTGACACAAAGTTGGGCAAATATGTACAGGGACATCATTTTATTTTTACTAACATTTCTAATTTTAACCTGGCTATACATTTGGATCAACGATTAAGAACCGGAAACATCGTTTCCTACCCCCTTCCACGACTGGAGTTCGATGATACTGGCGTAATATATAAACAAATCACTTTACTAGGTTTAGGAGGGAAGAAAAGTAGTTCATCCATTTACGTAAACTAGGAAATATCGCGATTTTGAGTTTGATCATTTTCATTAGGATTTTGTTTAATCAAAATACAGTACAGTATTAACAATGAGTGTTTTTACTCACGAACTGAGCTTTCCATTCGGACGTATTCATTATGCATGTATATTATACTGTCTACAGCACATTAGCGTACACTACAGAGAATGAAGTTAAATTGAAAAACAATCATAATATGGATATTTAAACACATTTTTGAAAATGTGGCCGTTCATTTCGAAACAGGCTTCAGTTCTAATGTGCATATTATCGCACTATAGACTATTGTACGTAATTCCAATTACCAGGTTCGTAATTCGTATCAGAAACTCATGTTGAAATAATTCTGTACCTACTCTACAAAATAGTCTTACGTACTGTAAATTCAATCTTCACCTCTGCCCGATCCGAAAAGATAAAATTACTCAGACATGCTATCTACTGTCCGTCCAAGTGGTTATGTCGCAGCGTCGTAGAAAGGGAGCAAATCACGTGACAGTTAATTACTTAACGAGGCCCTTTTATTTAAGTTATTTTAAACAATGTTATGGGCATAATATTACGTAGACGTCCAATTCCTAACAAATTAATGTTCTCAGAAAAGAGCTAAGACAGCCCAGCCACTAGCATTTACAGAGAGGCGAATAGAAGCAGGTGGGGAAAACCGGGATGCGATGTAAACAAATGGAAAATGATGCAATATTTAAAGCTCTTTCGTCACTGGAAAACGCGAACATATTTTTGGAACGTATTGTTTACTATGACTGTAAGGCTACTATGACTGTAGGTATATGCGGCCTTGGATCTGTGTGGAGGACGGTTGAACTTCATTTGTAAAAGGGGTGGGAGTGAAGTACATTCAAAATCTCAGGTACAATAAAAATTGAAGTAAAAATAAAATGATGTCCCTGTATAATGGTAGTTGACTTAATAAAATGTCAACATAAATCCCCACCTTGGAGTCAGGTCACAAAGGGAAAAAAACTGGAGGAGGGGAGCTCGATGAGGTACTGTGTGTTGGACTTTGGCGTAGCTTAATGGTGAGGGCGTTTGGTACGTAAAACCAAGGACCCGGGTTCGACCCCCGGCGCCGGAGCGAATTTTTCTCTTCCAATATTAATTCTAAGAAGTGTTTGAACGAGGGGTTGGAAAACTCAAAATACTCTTATCAGCTCAATCACTGTGAATTTCTGGAATGTAACATTTAATTTTTCTCATGGTTGTGAATTAAGTAAAACTGGAAGACAATTGACACGCAGACCAAGATTCGAACCAGGAACTACGTGAGCCGTGCTCATCTGCTCCTCTGTCCTGCAGGCGCGTCTCCCATTACTCTTGTCGTCGCCTCACAGCATCATCTGCCGAGGGGGAGAGCGATTGATGGACGTGGCTTCTTTTCATACTCAGCCACACATATCATCCCTCACTCTCTTTCCTCTTCTTCTTCGTACACCTTCATTCACGTACAACATTCATCAAGTTGCTGTGCATTAGGGAGTAATCACTAGCAAGAGCCCCTCTGCTCTCCAGAGATTCATATTCCCACCGTATTCTGAATAAAACATATCAAAACGTATTTTCTTCTAGCTCCGCTAAATATTTAGAAACTATCTACCATATACATCCTACTCATAGAAGATCATATGTCCCTCTTTCATTCCCAAAGTCTGCAAATCTGAATAAGAAATAACATACGCAGTTCAAATAAGAGAGTATGTTTCGAAATTCCAATAATCCTTGCTACTGCAGCCGCTTCGCTAACAACCTTCTTCCAAAGATTTCAGATCCTGCTAGAAACTATTTCAGTCACAGATTTCAAACATATCTATACTTCGATGTAAGAGTAATGGAACAGAGAAAAATTCTCTCCGGCGCCGGGATTTGAATCCGGGTTTTCAGCTCTACGTGCTGATGCTTTATCCACTAAGCCACACCGGATACCACCCCGGCGTCGGACAGAATCGCTCAGATTAAGCTCCAAATCTTGGGTTCCCTCTAGTGGCCGCCCTCTGCACTACGTCATAGATGCCTATGAACGTAGGACCGAAGTCCACACATGTGCTGAGGTGCACTCGTTATGAGTGACTAGTTGGCCGGGATCCGACGGAATAAGCGCCGTCTTAAATCACGAAGTGATTTACGCATATCATATATATTATTCTAATGTACAGAAGTACATCAGATTAAGCTCCAACTCTTGGGTTCCCTCTAGTGGTCGCCCTCTGCACTATGTCATAGATTTCTATGAATGTAGGACCGAAGTCCACACATGTGCTGAGGTGCACTCGTTATGAGTGACTAGTTGGCCGGGATCCGACGGAATAAGCGCCGTCTTAAATCAGTAAGTGATTTACGCATATCATAATATTATTATAATGAACCGAAGCACATCTCAGATTAAGCTCCAACTCTTGGGTTCCCTCTAGTGGCCGCCCTATGCACTACGTCATAGATGTCTATGAACGTAGGACCGAAGTCCACACATGTGCTGAGGTACATTCGTTATGAGTGGCTAGTTGGCCGGGATCCGACGGAAGAAGCGCCGTCTTAAATCATGAAGTGATTTACGCATATCATATATATTATTCTAATGTACAGAAGTACATCAGATTAAGCTCCAACTCTTGGGTTCCCTCTAGTGGCAGCCCTCTGCACTATGTCATAGATTTCTATGAACGTAGGACCGAAGTCCACACATGTGCTGAGGTGCACTCGTTATGAGTGACTAGTTGGCCGGGATCCGACGGAATAAGCGCCGTCTTAAATCACTAATTGATTTACGCATATCATAATATTATTATAATGAACCGAAGCACATCTCAGATTAAGCTCCAACTCTTGGGTTCCCTCTAGTGGCCGCCCTATGCACTACGTCATAGATGTCTATGAACGTAGGACCGAAGTCCACACATGTGCTGAGGTACATTCGTTATGAGTGGCTAGTTGGCCGGGATCCGACGGAAGAAGCGCCGTCTTAAATCATGAAGTGATTTACGCATATCATATATATTATTCTAATGTACAGAAGTACATCAGATTAAGCTCCAACTCTTGGGTTCCCTCTAGTGGCAGCCCTCTGCACTATGTCATAGATTTCTATGAACGTAGGACCGAAGTCCACACATGTGCTGAGGTGCACTCGTTATGAGTGACTAGTTGGCCGGGATCCGACGGAATAAGCGCCGTCTTAAATCACTAAGTGATTTACGCATATCATAATATTATTTTAATGTACCGAAGTACATCTCAGATTAAGCTCCAACTCTTGGGTTCCCTCTAGTGGCCGCCCTCTGCACTACGTCATAGATGTCTATGAACGTAGGACCGAAGTCCACACATGTGCTGAGGTGCATTCGTTATGAGTGACTAGTTGGCCAGGATCCGACGGAATAAGTGGCGTCTTAAATCACGAAGTGATTTACGCATATCATATATATTATTATAATGTACCGAAGTACATCCCGGCGCCGGAGAGAATTTTTCTCCGTTCCATTACTCTTACATCGTATGATGACGCAGAATAACTGCATGGAAATATCATATGTACTTCGGCACATCATAATAATTATATATATATATATATATTACCTATACTTGCTTTTTTGAAAGATGGGACATGACAGTTAAGCGGCCGAGCTTGGAACTACAGTGTCATGTTGCCAATATGGACTACCACGCTACCAGATGATGGAGGTTAGCAATTGTCGTTAAGATGGCTGACGTTAAAACATTGACAATTGACTCGAAGGTAAGAAAACAATACAAAAATGGACAGAGAACCTAAGACGAAACGTACCATTGCTACCATTGTGTGCGTAATAAATGTAGCCAAGAGAGCTATTAAGCACTCACCACGTGGGAACTGTTAAGTTTGGCAACTCTACCTTTGTCACCATAGCAACTGACCTACAACGCTATGTGATATTCAGTCGTTTTTCCGATCGCAATGCACCTGTCATGTCCCATCTTTCAAAAAAACTAGTACAGAAAGCTAGCTGGCTATCTCGGAAGCTTTAGGGACTGAGGTAGTTGCGTCATTTGTCGAGGAGGCAAGGAAATACGTACAGTTTCTACCAAAAGTTCAAGGACAACCCTTCAAAAGTGATGTTTCACACCTGTCCTTATACTTATGTAAATCCCTCTGATATTTATACAGCGATCAAATGTAAACCCAATCTCTCTATCTTCGAAACTGTGGATTTTATAACAATTTTTCTGTTATGAAAACATATTGAAGAATTATATTCTTTGTAGGAAAAAAATTAATTACTCCGGAATGAGTTTACTTAGATCAGCGAATTTTGGGATAGAGTTAGACATATCTGAAAGGTTTCTTGTTGAATTATTACATTTTGTTTTAAAAATTTATGACAGATCTTGACGCAATTGCTGTCTAGCTTACTGCGACCGATTCTCTCTACCCCCTCTTCATTGTATGTGTAGCGGGTAGTATTTACATTGCGTCATCATTTTATGAGGTTTTGCGATGCCTGTTCTAGAGGAAGGGGGTAGAGGATGGGTAACTATTTGGTATATGAAGGTACCTATACCTGCGCTGTGACGTCACATATACTTCGCATCAGGCAACTTTATTTCAGCTGGGATACGGAGCCTGCTGAAATTGTAATTGCTATCAATCCCAGAATGTTGTTATCACTAGAGCCACAAACTGGGAGCTATACTACCACAGTCTAGTACACGGACATCATTTTATTTTTACTAACATTTTTAATATTAATCTGGCTGTACCTTTCTATTAACGATTGAAAAAGGAAACACCGTTTGCTACCCCTTCCACGACTGGAGTTCGATGCTACTGGCGTAAAATACAAATCACTTTACTAGGTATAGGAGGGAAGAAAAGTAGTTCATCCAATTATGTAAACTAGGAAATATCACAATTTTGAGTTTCATAATTTTCATTAGGCTTTTGTTTAATAAAAATACAGTACTGTATTACCACTTAGTATTTTTACTCACCAACTGAGCTATCCATTCGGACGTATTAATTATGCAATGTATATTGTACTTTACAGCTCATTAGCGTACAATATAGAGAATGAAGTTAAATTGAAAAATAATCATAATATGGATATTTAAACACATTTTTTTAATGGTGGCCGTTCATTTCGATACATGCTTCAGTTCTTTTGTGCATATTATCACACTATAGACTATTGTACCTCATTCCAATTACCAGTTTCGTCCTTCGTACGAGTAACTCATGTTGAAATAATCCTGTACCTACTCTATAAAAGAGTACCTTACGTACTGTAAATTCAATCTTCACTTCTGCCCAATCCGAAAATATAAAATTACTCAGAAATGCTATCTACTGTCCGTTCAAGTTGCTTTCTTGCAGGGTCGTATAAAGGGGTGTGAATCACGTGACAGTTAATTACTTAACGAGGCCCTTTTATTTAAGTTATTTTAAACACTTTTATAATATTACGTAGACGTCCAATTCCTAACAGAAATTAATGTATTCAGAAAAGAGCTAAGACAGCCCAGCTACTATACTTTACATTGGGGGAACAGAAGCAGGTGGGGAAAACCGGAATGCGACAAACGGACGACAGTACCTGTGCGAAAATATGATTCAATATTGAAAGCTCTTTCGTCACTGGAGAACGCGAACATATTTCTGGAACGTACTATACTCCTAACTCAGTACTGCTTACGCGCCCTCGGCTCTATGTCGTGAACGGTTGGAAGTTTACTAGTAGAAGGGGTGGGAGTGAAGTACATTAAAAAACTCAGGTAAAATAAAAATTGAAGTAACAATAAAATGATTGCCCTGTATATAGGCTACAGTCACGAAGATTGAGTTGTGAGGGTGCTAGGAACAATAGACTGTGCCGGTACTATTTCGCATTGCCTGTTATGAGGCGATATTAGCGATCCTAGCTGTTAGCAACTATCTTTGGATGCATATTTACTACGTATTGAGCTTCGTGACTGTATATACTAGACTGTGATACTACGTTACCCTCCCAATACTGAAGACTCTAAACGTAAAAAAGCTTAGTCCTACGATAATTTGCCAGTGGTTTTCTTTGAAGTAGCAGCAACGTCATTCGAACATACGTGGTTTGTCTACTTTGTTTTAATTAATGCGCGTTCTGAGTAATCCAGAGAGCGTATAGCCTTCCCCTATTTTTGTAGGGTTAGAGGTTTTAGTGTTAAGACGGACTAAAAGCTGTTAGCACCTCTAGAATGGATTCATGAAGTACATTTAATGACAAAGAAAGTGACAGAAATGTTACGAGTAAGTCCTGGGAGGTGCTAGCTTGCAAATGCGTGGCGGAGCCTACGTAATTGCCATGGAATAATAATCCCATAACGCCGCGAACAACCGGGTACATTAGGAAGTAAAAGAATTCCCTTGTAGATACAATTACCGCTTCATTAAGAGACACGCGCTTCGCACACCTCGCCGCATGTTGCAGGCTGTGGCCGACTCATTTCTTCGCATTACACCATCCCCGCATTGGCATAATTGGAAAACTGTGACCTGTCCACCATAAACCACAATTAGGAAAAGAATAGTTAACACGATCCGAAACAGTAACAGAATAATCAGGGAAATAACAATTACACTGAAACGTTGCCTCGGTGGTGTAACGGCCAACGTGGTAGTCTATGTTCGATACAATGATCACATCTCGCCTTCTTTCGAGGCATACAGCGTATTCCGAATCTCACCTGACCGGTAGACAACAATGACGTCACGCTGCAGCGAATTAGGAACAAAACTGCTAGAAGGATTGATGGCTGTCATGGCGATTGTACAGGGACATCACTTTATTTTTACCAACATTTTTAACATTAACCTGGCTATACTCGGAAACATTGTTAACCCCTTCCATTACAAGAGTTTGGTGTTACTAGTGCAATATGTAAACAAATCATAGGGGGAGAGAAATGTAGTGTATCCATTTATGTTACAGGGAAATACGATATTAGGATTTTCAGTTTGATCATTACTTTTACGGTATTCTATCAAAATACGGTAGAGTAGTAACATTTTTTTTCACAAACTCAACTCTTCAGGCGGTTTTATACATTATGTATTGGCTACTTTATTCAGAATATTACCTTACTTTCGGTAACTCTAATCTTCACTTCTGTTCAGTCCACACAAATAAAGTTATTCAGTCATGCTACACACCGTACCTGTGCGAAATAAGCAGAGAAAGGTGTTTACGGAGATAGCGAAAATCACGACATAATAGATATACAATAGATTTTTACTAATCTTTACGAATTAAGTGATTCTGATTAATAATATGGGGACAAAACAATCGCGACAAATCGCCAAATATGAACACATTCGCGAATTATTATTGTGTCTTTTATAGCGAATTTCATATTCTGAGTTCTTTTTTCGGACATTTTTTTTTCATTTGAATTTGTTGCACATTCAAGTAGTCTACATTACGTGGTATTCCAGGTGTTCTGTTTACATTAGTGAACTCAAAAAACGGAGAATTCAACATTTCACTAATAATTTGAAAGTACCAATTTCAGGGCTGCAAGTTTTTTTTTTTTTTTTCGTTTTAAATGAATGTGTGTTAAATACAGTCTCAATCCAAGAAATATTATCTATTGGCCATACCGCAACTTTACCAGAATCCAATGAACCTTTAATGTTAATTATTTGGAAAGTAATATTCATACTGATTTAATACTCCAATTTCAAAAAATTGTATTTTCCAAAATTTCCATTAATATCCAACAAGAGTACAAATCGATCTTCAACAATCTCCGCCGACAGCAATGTTAAAAAACACAAACGATAAAATTAATCTCTAAAAATACCTGCCCCTGAAAATAAGCTTCAATAATATAGGCTCTTCCTTCTATGGAAAACGCAACCATATTTCTGAAACACACTATACTCTGTACTGTTTACTTCACTGCTAGCAGACTTCGAATGCAACAGCGGCCGTAAGTTTGCGTGGCTGACGGAAGCAAGAACGTTACTGCAAGGGGTGGAAGTCAAGTATATTCAGAAACGCAGGTACAATAAAAATGCAAGTAAAAATAAAGTGATGTCCCGGTGTAAGTTGTTGTCTATGCTAAGCTAGTAAAATTTTGCGAAATTTCCGTACTGCCATCTCGTTCAAAGAAAAGAGAGCATAAACAATTTATTTCTTGAACCGGTAGTAATAACTGGTCCGTTGACATGTTCGCTCATAAGCCATTAACATAGGCCTATTTATTATTTTAATGTACCGAAGTACATATGATATTTCCATGCAGATATTCTGCGTCATCATACGATGAAAGAGTAATGGAACGGAGAAAAATTCTCTCCGGCACCGGGATTTGAACCGGGTTTTCAGCTCTACGTGCTGATGCTTTATCCACTAAGCCACACCGGATACCCACCCCGGCGTCGGACAGAATCGTCTCAGTTTAAGTTCCAACTCTTGGGTTCCCTCTAGTGGCCGCCCTCTGCACTACGTCATAGATGTCTATGAACGTAGGACTGAAGTCCACATATTACTCTTTCATCGTATGATGACGCAGAATATCTGCATGGAAATATCATATGTACTTCGGTACATTAAAATAATATATATGATATGCGTAAATCACTTCGTGATTTAAGACGGCGCTTATTCCGTCGGATCCCGGCCAACTAGTCACTCATAACGAGTGCACCTCAGCACATGTGTGGACTTCAGTCCTACGTTCATAGACATCTATGACGTAGTGCAGAAGGCGGTCACCAGAGGAAACCCAAGAGTTGGAACTTAAACTGAGACGATCCTGTCCGACGCCGGGATGGGTATCCGGTGTAGGTTAGTGGATAAAGCATCAGCACGTAGAGCTGAAAACCTGGGTTCAAATCCCGGCGCCGGAGAGAATTTTTCTCCATTCCTTTACCCTTTCATCGCATTAACATATTGTTTTTACGTTGTGCTCATTACAAACAATGCAGCAGAACACACCGCCATGACACAACAGTGCACGATGTCATTCGTCTGCTAATTCCCGCCCTAGACAAGAACCAATCCGATTCACTGATGGCGGCTGACGGAGACTGCCACCACCTCTGCATGGTGATGGCACCGGTGTGACACCAGTGGAGCATCAGTGAAGCCATCGGTGAAATTCGGAACACCGTGATGCCATCGGATTGCTCAGCGCTGAGATTCGGAATAGCTCGTTAGCATGGTTTAGATTATATGAGAGGAGAAATCTGCACTCGCTTTCTCTCTTATATGGAATTATGCATACTTCATGCACGTCTTATTTATTCGTCAGTTTCCATACTCTCACTATTACAATATTAATACTCGATCAAAACGCGATAACACGCTAGAAATTCCACTCCACACATCATCTCTGTATTCTTCATCCTTCACTGTTGCTACTTCTCGTCACTGGAACTCTCTGCTGTCTGAAGTCAAGGGCTGCCGAACCTTGAAATCTTCCAATCATAGTTAGAAAATTATCTTATGACGAGTTACCGAACTAACTTACCGTTATGACAAGTGTTGTATTGCATGTTTTCACGTATTCACTACAGTTTTGATATCCTAGTGACATTTATTTTAGGCCTACTTTATTTCTTTTTGTTTCATCATATTTTCCGATAATGGTATGTCTATCATATGATAACTTGAACTACTTATAATCATAATATTTCTTGCAGTGTGTACCTAATAAATATTGTGTTCATTGTATGTTTTTTATTTAACTATTTTGCTGTTATTATATTATTATTATTACTGTATTATTATTATTATTACTGTTTTATTATTATTGTTTAATATTTTTATACTTCGTATGTTTAACTTATTTTGACTTACTGTTCACATTTTATAATGCCTTTTCCTTTCTCTCTAGCTCTCATTTCTACTGACTTATTGCTTACATTGTATTATGATTATCTACTTCAGTTTTCTGTGTGTGTGCTGTATTTTGTAAATTTGTAGTGTTTTTTTGTAACGCAGTTTTAACTCTGGTTGATTGTTAGAGAAGGCCGTATGGCCATAACTGCCAATTAAATAAACCATTATTATTATTATTATTATTAGCCTCCTGATTCCTGAGACATATTTCGTTCTATTTTTCAAGTTCAATATAATTCTACACTTAAAAAAGTCACTGAAATGAGGAAAAATGCTGAAGAAATTCTGCAGGCTACAGTCAGGAAACGAATGTAGGTATATTATCCTATACTTCGGGTCTCTGCACATATATCTTATATCATTTTTTTACCCTTCATATATAACAATTACTGTGTACTCCGAAAGCATGTCCTGCGGTATCTTGGTGTTGAGTTGCTAGTCGCGATTTTAATTTACAAATATTTGAAACACGCATTGCAATCAATGAATCGATCTTCTTCTGCTTCCCATAAATCCCAAGAGATTTCAGAAGCTTGACAAGCTCAGAAAATAAGCGACCGCCTAGATCCACTTCTAAAAGAGCCAGATAGAATTCAACATGAACAATTCGGCTTTAAATCCAAGCACAGCACAAGAGATCCACTTCATATGCTCACTCACTACATAAACAATGGATATCAACATTTCGAACACACAATAGCAACATTCCTGGACATACAACAGGCATTCGACACAGTGTGGCATGACGGTCTTCTTTACTAACTACAGAAAATTTCAGTTCCTGATGCATACGTACATTTTATTGCAGACTACCTGAAAAACAGATCATTCAGAGTGCGACAAGGTAATTGCCTTTCCAGTTCAAGATAAATTGAGGCGGGAGTTGCTCAAGGCTCTGTTCTGAGTCCAATTTTCTACGCTACATACGTTCATGACATTCCCAAGCACACCAACTGCCGACACGCCTTATATGCGGATGATACGGTCCTTTATACAAAACATCACGACATCAAATGTGCTTTACAACAGATGCAAGAAGCCTTGGACTTACTCATCCAATGGTCTACAAGATGGCGACTGAAAATTAACGGCGATAAAAGTACAGCAGTAGTTTTTACAAGATTTCCACGATTATTACAACCGCTCTCTGTTCAGAATCAACACATTCCCTTCAAAACAACGGTGAGATATCTTGGTCTACTACTGGATAGTCGTTTGACATACAGACAACATATACAGTTAATACGAGACAGAGCTTTGCAAAGATTCTTAGCATTATATCCTATACTTAATACTTCATTCCCCTCAAAACCAAACTATTGCTGTACACATAACTTATACGATCATACATGTCCTACGCGTCAGAAATTTGGGCTCAAACCCATCCCCGCCACACCAAGAAACTCGATGCCATCCAAAGAGCTGTGTCCAGAACCATCACAGATTTTTATATTGCTAACGTACAACTGTACAGTGACCTGGAAATCATTTTATTCAGTGACTACGTGCAGCACTTACGTAAAAATTATCTTCAGAAACTACAAACTCATCCTAATCCACTTATTAAACCATAATTACACATAGAATTCAGTGAACAATCGAGTAATGTTAACTTTTCTGCAGAAATCATTGACTCTGAAAGTTTACCTACATGTTCAGCTTACCAATCTCTGTTTCTGATGGAGAAGATGGTCACACTTCATTTACGTACTCATGTTATTCTAAGCAATAGTCTTGTTAAGGCAAGGGTCCATGTGACCTGGAACTTGTGATGACATGTGTCTTTATTGACACCACCAAATAAATAAATAAAAAAGTGATAGATAACGATTCCATCTAGTGTCAAATTTGAAACAAGTGAGTCCTGGGAGGTTTAATGCCAATTGAAGAATTCAGAACCATAGTGGGCCATTTACTGAAACCGTAGAAAACAAGTGTTAAAATGAAGTTATTACCATAATTCAATGGACACATACAGTATAGCAAGTAATATAAAGTTTGCACATTAAAAGTAAACGTTATGTCAGTCTTCATTAAACTATGGCATTCACTTAACTTTATAACGCTTGCTTTCTTCGTTTTTAATAAATGGCGCTTGGCCCACTATGGCTCTGAACTCTTCAATTACAGCTCTTCTATACGGATCTGAAAGTTGGCCACTAGCAGATAAACAAGTAAACAGATTGAAAGCAGCTCGAATGAGTCTCTTACGAGCAGAGCAGGATATCGGCTTATTGATCATAGGCGAAGTGAAGATATACCAAAAGAATTACAAACAGAATATATTATTTGTAGAATAAGGAATTATCAGATAAAATGGAAGGAGCATGTGGAAAGAACCAAGACCGACTCCCAATAGTAGCTTTGTATTATCACCCTAGAGCAGTGGTCAGTACTTCTTAGGAGGGGCTCGCGACAGGAACAGTTTGGCTGTGGCGCATGCATGGAACTCTCATGCAGTCCCAGCGTGATCCTTACCTGGATTTATTTTCGCGTGCACATTCCAAAACAAATTAATATAAAACCAAGAATTTCCCTTCGTGCTCCGGTTACACATCTTGCATACACGAAGGTCAGGTTTGGTTAGTTTAGGTTTCTACTAACCTAGTCCGCGCATTCCGCCATGCAGTTATCTCACAGCCAAGATGATCCTGTCGCGAGCCACAGATTTCTTGACTCGCGAGTCAACCCCTTACTATACAAATAGGGTTATTTATTTACTTATTTACTTACTTATTGTCTGTCTGTCTGTCTGTCTGTCTGTCTGTCTGTCTGTCTGTCTGTCTGTCTGTCTGTCTGTCTGTCTGTCTGTCTGTCTGTCTATCTATCTATCTATCTATCTATCTATCTATCTATCTATCTATCTATCTATCTATCTATCTATCTATCTATCTATCTATCTATCTATCTATTTATTCTGGTGTAGTTAAGGCCATCAGGCCTTCTCTTCCACAACAGCAGCAATACAAATACAATAATAGAAATAAACACAGGGGAAAGGCACGATCCTCCTCCTCTTAGTAGTCACTTGTTAACATTCCGGTGTTCAAGTGCAATAGGCGAATAGTGAAGGTGCTCCCCACCTTCTCCTCTTATACCTCCCTCCTCTAACTAAACCCTTTGCTCTCTGTTGCGGGTGGTATATTTTTATATGACGTCATCTTTGCTGACCACTGCCCTAGAGAAACTAGGCAAGTCCTTGTAAAATATAGAGAACAATTTTAATGGCATTTTAAACTTTTAAGGACATAGAGCAGATTCTATTAATTTTAACGTAAATATTTTAGGTTTGAACATTTTAATGTAAATATTAATTTAATAGATAACTGGAAGCCGGAACAGGCCAGCTGCCTATCACTTGTTGTTGGTGGTGGTGGTGATGGTGGTGGTGGTGGTGGTGGTGGTGGTGACGACGACCTAAGGACAACGACAATGTTATGTTTGCAGATTTTCTCGAGTAGTTCTACATTAAATGTGATTCTACGTGTCTCTGCTAGTAGTATTCAACCTTACAGCCAGACAGAAGTCCACAAGAGAACTGTAGCATACAAATAGACTAACTCAAAATTAATTCCAAGAATAGGTCACGGGATGAAAAACCACAAAAATATAATGTTAACATGCACAACTTGACACTTGTCACTGACATACACTATCTACCAAAAAGTAATTGGGCACTGTTTTTGCCCCTTTAGAACCTCGTGGTACCACCTCTTGTTGCTATAACAGCAACCACCCTGTCAGGCATGCTCTCCACTAGTTTCTGTAGGATATCCACTGGACAATGGAGGTTGGCCCCATGTTTCGGCAGCTACTATGCAGTGGTATGCAGACAATAATGTTCACCGGTTGGACTGGCCTGCACAGAGTCCTGATCTCAATCCAATTGAGCACCTTTGGAACAAATTGGATCGGCGATTGAGGTCTCGGGAGATGCGGCCAACTTCCGTTGTCTGAATGCCATCTTGCAAGAGGAATGCCGACGCATTTCAGTGGATATCCTACACAAGCTAGTGGACAGCGTGCCTGACAGGGTGGCTGCTGTTATAGCAACACGAGGTGGTACCACGAGTTTATAAAGAGGCAAAAACAGTGCGTAATTACTTTTTGGTAGATAGTGTACATTTAAATGGCGTGGAACAGATAGTGACTGACAAATTATAAATTTAAGTTCTTGAAATTAGCCACATTTTGTAAGAATATAAAATGTAACATATTGAAGTAATATTTTTATTACGTTTCAGGATTAATCGACTTCCTTGTTAGCAGTCACCCTATAGCGCTCGCCCTACGTGAACACGTCATTTTCAAGATAGTTCCTATGATGAATCCCGATGGAGTATATCTAGGAAATTATAGGTGAGTTGAAGAAATTATTTTTATTAAAGAAAATGTTTAAATAATGAATGGGGGAGAGGTTCTCCGTGAGTACTGAATTTTTTAACTTTTAAGGACAATTAATATCTGTTATTATTTAAACTATTCATGCTAAAAAGTTGTTCTACTGCATTTTGTAGACATAAGACTCAGCAATGGATTGAAAATTGAATAATAAAAATGTATTTAGAAATATGCAAATTATATAGGAAACGTTTTCGAACTGCATATTATAGGCACCATTTTGAAAATGTGATTAGCGGTAATTATAAAATTATTTTTAATATCTCAATATAGTTTCTTATAATAGAAGTAGTGAACAATTATCACACAAATCCTGAGTTCAATACACTTTCTAACTTGCGAGAAAAAGAAATATAATTTTGTAACTGTTTATAGTGCTCAAAGTTATAAGTACTCCCTTAGCTTCAAAATATATTTTTCAGAAATGTCCAAAATTTTACCTATATTTTATTTTGTATCTTGTTTGCAATTTTCGTTATCACACGCCGGACATTTTAATTAAGTGGACCTTTGGCAATATTTATATTATTCAATATAGACTTTTTGGGTAATCGGACATTTTCCATAGGAAGACGTTACTAAATTTTGATCATTTTCGTATAGTGGACCTTACAGCCGAGACCATATCCACGATAATCGTTAAATTATTTGATCAAGTAGTTACTGAATTTAAATTTCGAATGAGCACAACAGAAGAATATGTTGTTGTTTATTGCAGTTCATACATGCTGGTGATCCAACGGTTGAGATTTAGAATCTGTGAAAGTATATTAATAGTCTAACATTCATTTAGTGAGAGAACATGTTTCTTCGTTTCTATCAGTTAATATGGAATTTAATGCTATTTGTTCAAAGAAGTTATTATATGTAATATTCTGTTGGAGATAGACAGAGCTGTAGATATTTTATCCATGATTCCCTTCGAGATTTTAGACTCGAAAGTAAATTAAAATACTTTGAGTTACAGAGGTCAGTCATCAAAGTGGAAAGGATATGTTTGCTTTAAATAACAGAAAAAAGGGAGAGATCCTTTCACGAGAAAGTTCGTCATAAAGTATATCATTTATTTTATACCAACAGATGAAACCATCCATATTCAGGAATTTATTTATATAGAAGATGTATCTTGCGACCGCTTTTCCGCAACGTAACTATGCTACTTCAGAGGGACGTCATTTTATTTAATTGATTATTAAATGAAAAATTTTTAATTACATAGTTTCCACAATTATTTGAAATCAGCAAGCTTTAATTTTTAAAATTCTCTATAATCAACAAACAATAGGTAAAACATGTAATTCATAAGAATGTTTAATAAAGAACAACCTACACAAATATGTATGTTACAAGCTAAAATGATGGTGGTAAAAGTAATCGTGTATAGAAGAGTAGGAATGGCGTAAATGTTTAGGTTGTAATGATAAGATCAAGTTAAAAAGCGAAAAAGTTACACATTAATAAGTAAGTTGCTGAGAAGTAAGCATTCAACAAAGAAATAGACGGGCTGCAAAGACGTATATCGAAAGAACGATCACATTAAAAAAAATTGACGGTTCATAAAAATAAGTAAGTCACAAACCCGTAATCGTGTCACAGGATTGTAGGCGGGTTATTGAAACCTTAGCTTACTACTGAACCTTAGCGTGTTATTAGAATCTTACCGAGTTACTGAGAACTCAGCGAGTAACAAAACCTAAGCGTGTTAGCGAAACCTAAGTGTATTAGAAACATTTAGTCGTGTTAGCAAAACCGAAGATTCTTAGGAAAGCCTAAGCGTGTTAGAAAATCCTAAGAGTGTCGGGAAAGTGTTAGCGTGTTAGAAAAACTAAGTATATTAGAAAAGTCTAAGCATGTTAATAGAGCCTAAACGTGTTAAAGGAACCTAATCGAGTTAAAACAACATAAGCGTGTTAAAAAAAACCTAAGAGTGTTGCAATAACTTAAACGTGTTACAAGAACCTGAGCGTGTTACAGAACCAAATAATGCTACAAGAACTTAAGCGTGTTAAGAAAACATAAGAAGAGAGTTACTAAGTTCTAAGACGTCTACTAAACCACAAGATGGAAACATAATATGGTTACTACCTAAGCGTGTTAGCGAAACCTAATTGTATTAGAAAAATCTAGTCGTGTTAGAAAAAACTCAAGTTTCTCAGGAAAGCCTAAGCGTGTTATAAATCCTAAGAGTGTTGGGAAAGTGTAAGCGTATTAGAAAAATCTAAGTATATTAGAAAGGTCTAAGTGTCTTAAAAGAGCCTAAACGTTTTAAAGGAACCTAATCGAGTTAAAACAACCTGAGCGTGTTTCAATAACTTAAACGTGTTACAAGAACCTGAGCGTGTTACAGAACCAAAGAATGCTACAAGAACTTAAGCGTATTAAGAAAACGTAAGAAGAGGGTTACTAAGTTCTAAGAAGTTTACTAAACCATAAGATGGAAACATAATAGGGCTACTACCTAAGCGTGTTAGCGAAACCTAAGTGTATTAGAAAAATCTAGTCGTGTTAGCAAAACCCAAGCTTCTAAGGAAAGCCTAAGCGTGTTAGCAAACACTAAGAGTGTTGGGAAATTGTAAGCGTGTTAGAAAAATGTAAGTATATTAGAAAAGTCTAAGCGTGTTAAAAGAGCCTAAACATGTTAAGGAACCTAATCGAGTTAAACAACCTAAGCGTGTTACAAGAACCTAAGCGTGTTGCAATAACTTAAATATGTTACAAGAACCTGAGCGTGTTACAGAACCAAAGAATGCTACAAGAACTTAAGCGTGTTAAGAAAACGTAAAAAGAGAGTTACTAAGTTCTAAGACGTCTACTAAACCATAAGATGGAAACATAATAGGGTTACTAAAATTTAAGAAGTTTAGTGGAACCTAAGTGGTTGACAAAATAGCATTTTTTTTAAGAAAGAAGTATAAATAGTTAATAAATTAAGGCAGCGTTTCTCAAACTATGGTCCGCGGACTTCTGTGGTCCTCGAGATCTGCCCTTGTGGTCCTTCAAAAAAGACAGAAGAAAAAATAAAATTCAAACAAATTGCGTATCTCACTATAGCTTAAAATCTCAGAGTTTGGAAATGACACATGGCAATCGTATTTCACTTTTTCTCCCAGTACTGACATTTTATGAAATTATTACCCTACCCGACTATCGACTTCCTACTCTACTCTCAGCAGCAAAAGAGGGATTTAAAGCACTATACACGTGGTGCGTCTACATATCTTTTCCCTCGACATCTGGCGCCGCGGCTGTAACCTAGCCAGAGACCACCCGAATTCATAACAGAGGACCAAAGTACCGAACCTTAATTCAATTTTAAAATATAAGTATACTGCAATTGAAATATGCTACGAAAATGATAAATTTTGTTTCGAAGGGAAGAAGAGTAAGGTGGTCCGCGGAACTGTTCTGACTTTAAAAAGTGGTCCCCACTTCAAAAAAGTTTGAGAAACGCTGAGTTAAGGGAATAAATTGTCAAGCAGCAATGGGCTAGCAACCGACGGGCAAATAATGGTCAAACAAATCAACCCCTAAGCAAGTAAAGGTTAGGAATATGAAAAGGTAAATAGATTGGCTGGTTGGAGTCGTACAAAATTAAATATACTTCTTCTTCTTCTTTCACTGCCTCCTTATTGCCGCCTAAGCAGCGTGGAGGGGTTGCCTCTGATCCATTTCTTATATTGATCCCGGTCAGCTGCAAGGAGTTTTATTTGTGCAATCGACTTTCCCCTTTTTCGACTATCTCCTTGATAACTTCTTAAAATGAAATATACATTTACAAATAAACTGTTAACCAAACAGATACATTAAGAATGTGTGACTTCACGTTGAAGCAAGGGGTGATTTGAAATTAGGTACTTAAGCAATATGGATTTGTCGATATATTTCGTCATTACCATGTATAACAGCAGGAAGTCCAGAATTGATATTTATTTCAATAGTAACGCCTTCATTGAACGAGGAAGATACCTCAAGGACTTCAAACAGAGCATCACGAGTTCCATTTTTACAGTTAGGGAGTTCTTGCACGAAGGCTCACAAGTAATTGCAAGTCTAAATTCGAACAGATGGCTTAGCGAGCGAACTCATACAAAGACGGAAGGTATAATGAAATTATAAATTGAGATATATTAAAACAAATGGATTTTAAGGGACTCGCTTAGTGACAGAGGAAAAGACAAAATATTATTCTGCTCCCAGGCAAAGGAGCAGAGAAGATAAACCAAACGGGTGTGGAATTAAATAACACGCACTGAAAAATACGAGAATATGATATGAACGGTAGAAACAAACTGTAGCTTTAGAATATACAGTATTATTAATTTTATTACGTGATGTTTGTGTTTGTACAGATAAATTAATGCAGTGAAATTGAGTTCTATTCTCAGGAAGAAAGTGTAAATTTATCTACGTTCCACGTTAAATGACATTTCTCTTCATCATAAATTTATTGTATTTCTCTGTCACGTGCATTCAATTCTGGTTAATTGATCGATATAGGGCCTAGTATAATTTCGCCCAATTAAGCGGCTGGCCTAATTAAAAGAAGTTCTCTCCAATGAACAAAAACACATCTTAACCAGCATAATCTATTTTCTATCAAGAAAATGTAAATTTATTTAAAGTCCATTAATCTGTTAACTTCCTGATTCTTGAGACATTTGTTGTTTTATTTTTAAAGTTCAATATAATTCTACGATTAAAAAGAAAGTCACTGACATGAGGACAAGTGCTGAAAAAATTCTGCAGGTTGCACTTAGAGCACAAATGCAGGTATATATTATATTATACAGAGTGTATCAAAATTGGTGTCAAATATTTCGGGGATGTGTTCGTAACACAAAAACATTACAAAAGCTTCATATGAACATTGGTCTCAAAATAATTTATTTCAGAGTTACAAGACAAAATTTAATCTTACAAAAATTGCTCGGAGTGGCTTCCTCCTGCTTCGATGTGTGCCCTAAACCTGCGTTACATGCTTTGGCATACTCTGTTGAAAATTCCTGGAGTGTTTCGTATTTCGTCAAATCCAGCTTGGATACGCCCTCAGAATATCAACATTAAGTACAGGAGTCGCATAAACCAGGAACTTTAAATGTCCCCAGACGAAGAAATCCATTGGATTCAAATCAGGCGATCGAGCAGGCCATGCAATGAATCCCCTTCGACCAACACATCTTTGGGGAAATCGATCATTAAAAAATTACGAACTATCAGACTGAAATGAGCTGGAGCAGCATCGTGTTAAAACATCATTTGATGACGTCCAGAAACACATCACCAATTAAATGATTCACATTATTTCGTTGTTCACTCAGAAAATACATTTTCTTCACAAAAAAACCACCAAACAATCAGCGGTCAATGAAGGGACAAATCCTTTAATAACTAAATAACGAATGGTTTTCGGACCCATGTTCTTATTAACTTTTTAAATTGTTTTGATGTTAGGAACAAGTCCCCGAAATATTTGACACCAATTTAGATACACCCTGTATGTTATACTTTGCGTCTCTGCACATACATCATATATCATAATCATGTATGAAATATGGTGTAATTTACTACACGCTCAGGACTCTAGAAGACAATTCTTTGTCAATTGCGTTTAATGTCGTGGAAGACATTTTGCATACAAGTAATAGAGTACGGCCACTCGAACAGGAGGACAATATTGAATGGTGGACGGGTTTGCAGTTGTGTGTAAGTTGTTGGGGACATTTTTCTGAAAGCTGATTGTGACTATTTTACAATTTGGAAAAAAAAAACAGCCTCCCATAAGTAAGTGTTTATGGTTGCCGACAATGGCAAAAGCATTTCTACTACATACAGTAATATGTAATGGTAGTGTAAAGCAGGCATGTCAAAACCCTGCACATTGTGCAGTCGCGCACATTGTGCAACTGTCTCCTTGCGATGTGCACTCCCTATTCCCCTACCTGGAGGAGTGAATCGCCTTGGAGGGGAACGCGACAGGGCTATACAATACCTGCAACAGCTTTTGTTTCAGTAACACAGTTTCAGCACGAGTGCCGATTTGGCTGTGTCTGTGAATGAGTTGTGATAAATAAAGTGAGGAGTTCATAGATAACGAAGAAGAGAAATTACGAATCATATAACATAATTGTTATAATGTTTTCCTCAGCCAACAATAATAATTATTTTAAAATGAAAGGCTTTCATCAGCCTATGTCGAGGCAATAGTGTTGTGAGGTGACAATTTAGATCAGATTAGTAAAGTTCTCAAAATATGATATTGCCAGCGCTTATTTCCTAATCAGTACTCTCACGGCAAAACGAACTTGACAATGGCGTTGTTTTGGAGTCTGTACTAACACAGCCATCAAAGGTTAGATGACTTACGACTTTCATTTCATAAACTGGTAAGTGATGAGAATATAGTGAGGAATACATGTGAGGCTCTTGAGGTTGTAAGGAGAGAAGAAAACAACTATTTGCAAGGCGGAAAAAGTTTCTGGAAAGATATATAATGGTAAATTTTCCATCTCACGTCATAATATTAATTCACTATACTGATATTAATAAATCTTTAAATCTGACATAAAGAGAATATCGTCGCTTCACAGCTTGTGAACTACACTTTTAATTTCTTTGAGGATTGCTCCCAACTTTTTGATCCTTGCACTCAACGTTTTCAAATAGGCGTAATCTATATGTGAATTTAAATTCTAAGCTTAATTTATATTTATTAATATTAATATTAATTTATATTCACATACAGCAAAGAATTTATTTCAGCGTAAAAACTTCACAATGTCCTACTGCATGTAATTAATTGGGAGTATAATATTTTCTTCAACATTTGTGCACCAATGGTCAAAGCAAATAATAATGTTCGACGAACAATGACAGAGTAGGGTCTATTACTTTAAAATAATTAGTAGGCCTATCTACTACGTAAAATGAAATACTTGTTCGTTTCTTGTTGTTTCGAAATTACTGCAATTTTTTTTCTTCAAATAATGTATAAAAATCGTATTAATAAATTATGCTTTACAAACCACTACTTTGTGAAGTATAACTGAGTAAGCCTAAAGTTTCTTGTATTACAATTGTCAAATATAGACACTGATAATAACAGTGTTTTTTTCGTTCTGCTAAATATGTTTATAATGTCCGAAAGTCTATTTAATCCAACCCTAGAAGCGCAGAATAATTTATTGTACACCCCTCCAGCTAAGAACTGGTAAGAGCAACGCTTGATTGATGCAACCTGCACAGACCGGCGATCCGCGCACATAACTGCACATTTAGAGTCTGATTTCTGACATTCCTGTGGTAAAGGATTGCAATAACTCTATCTATAAAAAATACGTAGAGTACTAACGTAACGTACAGAACTTTGTATTTTCTCTGCAGCAAAAAAAGCTTAAGGAAGACAGTCGGATAATCCGCCGATAATTGAGCGGCTTTTGAAAAGAGAAACTGTGGTCTATGTCGCATCAGAATACGAGATTGGCGTTACAGCTGTGAGCGATTTAATAGACAGCAAGGATAAAGAGCTACATATTACCGTACTTCATTGTGTTTGTTATTAATTACGAGCATAATATGTCTAGTGTGAAGACATCAGTGTTGCAGCATGGCAGGAACTTTAAATAATAGTAATTTGCGTTAAAAGAGCGGTATGTTGAAGTTTTCATGTTCGAGGAAAAGTTTGAAAAAGCGGAACGTATTTGAGCTTTTTTAATATCCGAGAATTGAAAGAAAACATACCGCTCGTGTATCGTACATTATTTTGTGCGAAGATCGTTTATTACATACCTGAAAGAGGAATTTCTAATTAGTTGCAATGAAATCTCCATCTTGGTTTCTGTTCAATGACGGCAAATTTGCAAAACAAAAATATCTATCTTCAACATTGTTGCTTTAAAATGTTTTCTGTGTTTACTATACTCCAGCAGGCCGTGATATACGTGTCTTCCCCCCCCAGTCTATGATGAGTCTGGAATCTGGTTGATTTTTTCACGGTTTCCTTAATGTTACTTGCATCACGAATGCAGTAACTTTAGTGGAGTTTTAGAGTTTATTTAATTTTTGCAAATATTTAAAAACAATAATTAACAGTGTAATTTAGGTGAAAAATGCAGTGGTAAGTTTCCAATTTATAATTATTACTATATTGAACGTCTCTAAAAATAATATAAACCAGTAAAATCAATATGTCACTTAAGCGGTAAGAAGAGGGAAATTGTTGTGTGTGTTAGGTTGGGAATGTGGAATTTTAGACTTTCCGCGGATTGGTTTTTTGCGGAAACCAAGCAAATACGCACGATCTCGCACAAAATTATGTACGAAACTGCTACACTTCATTGATGAAAATCATTCATATTACGGATTATCCGAATTTTTCAATTAACCGTTCAGTTCAGCCCCTCCATTACCGCGGATAATAGAGGTTCTACTGTATTGCCATTACTACTATTATTATTGTTATTATTATTATTGTTATTATTATTATTATTATTATTATTTACACCCTTCAATTAATTTATATACCTAAATATCTGCGTATCTTAGGCCTACTGTTCAGCAAAATGGTAAAGTACACTAGAAAAGGGATAAGCCTATGCAGGCTAAGTTATGTTTGAGCTCATTTGATAAAATTTCTTAAATTAGCATGTAGGTATCGGGTCTCGACGTAATCGATCAATGTTATAAGTAGGGCTAGGATTTTGATGACCTATAAATCATGAAAAAATGCCCGAAAAACAATGCATTTATAAACTAAAAATCCTTCAAAAATGCACTTAAAAATGTCCTAAAAATTGGTTTTACATAACTGGCTTAGTAGGAATATTAATATTTAGACTAGTAATTAAATTAAATTCTAGTACCAACATTCAAGTTTATATAATTTTACATAATTTTTTTTAAGTAGTACACTTTAATTAATTATTTTACTGATGTAGTTCCATGTAGTCCACCACAAGGCCACTCTTATCCGGAACTAGCAGGTACAGATGAGCCTATATTGGAGGGGTGGTTGGACTGATCCATTACGTGGGGGTGTACTACGTTAAAATACAATATTTGTGTAGAAAAGCGATTAAAATAATATACAATATAATGGGTATTCATTGAAAAAATATGTAGAGAAAATATCAAACGTAATAAATAATATTTTACATTAATAATGGGGGTTTATGGCCAAAATTAAATGAAAATACCCAAAAAATGAGCGAATAAAACAAAAAATGCTCTTATAGTTTGTAAGAAGTAAAAAATGCAAAGAAATGTCCTAACAAATATGTTTTAAAACACTCTGTTCATCATATAACATATAAAGACTAAAGCAACTATGTTTCTGGCTTACTATAAAAAAGATGCAATTTCATTAAAATCTTGGTATTAGTTATAAGACTTTGTACAAATAAATTTCAATCAGATTGTAGAAGAGTATGAATTATGACGTGAATAGTCAGTCATATTTTATGTTTTTTTATTAAATAAAAGCTAGAAATTTGCTATCAGTGCGAGGTGAAATAAAAAGTTCTAAACATATTTCGAAGCTGTGGGAAAAACGAGAACTGTAAGAAATTTCATCTTCCAGAAGTAACATTCTAGCCAACGCCGGGAATCGAACTAGAATTTGTGTCCCAGTACTGAACTAAAGGAGAGGCATCTGCTAAATTTACTCAGCGTTAGAGACTACAGAGTAATTATTCGAGAACGAGCGGATTCCATTCACTTTCATTCCATAGGGATTCACAGAACTAAATTCCAAATAGCAAGGGTGATATTTTAATTAAAACAAACGGAGTCGTTGGGTTTGAAGAGTGGATTCCGAAAGCTCTAGATTATAGACATAGAGAGTGAGTCATTCTCTTAAAAACTTAGTGTCACTGGCGTCACATACTGACTCATTGTTAGCCGCTGCATGCCAGGTTTGAAGGTGCTACGATCATATTGCAATATGACGTAAAATATTTATTTTCGAACGTTTTAAGTGGTACGCCTACCTATTCAAGGAAAATATCATTGACACGTTCTATTCCTTTCTACGAAGTCATTTCCCGTTCTTTCGTATCATTTGTAAGGCTTGTTATCTTGGAAATCACATATTAGGTATGTATGCATTAAGTTATCTTCTGTAACCTATTTGTTAAAAAAATTGATGAACATTGTTAGTTTTGGATATGTTCGAAATGCATACGTTGCCTTTTTTCAAAGTGTATTCAGATATGGACTTATTTTGTGGGGAAATTCTAATGATATTACAGACATTTTATTAATTCAAAAGAAAGTTATTAGAATACTGACAGCTTCAAAAATTAGATCACACTGTAGACCTCTGTTCATACAGACAGGTATTCAGGCCGTCATAAATCTGTACATATATGATGTTCTAGTGTTTATGAAAGAACATTTGCAAGATTTTAATATGAGAAGTGAGGTACACAATCATACAACGAGGAATAGGCAATTATTAGATTATCCACTTTGTAGACTTGGTGTGACAAAAAATACTATAAATTGATTGGAATCAAATTATTTAATAACCTCCCTATAAACATTCAACTTCTTCCTGTTAAAATTTATAAAACAAAATTGTACAGTTGGTTAATTAAAAACCCACTTTACTCCTTAAATGAGTTCTTTGAAATTGACATACATTTTTAAGCAATGCAGTTTTAAAAGTTTTAAATGTTATGATTGTTGTTTCTTAATTTTTTTTAATAATGAGATTTTAAATGAAACCTAGTGGTAAATCAATTTACATTTAAATTTCAAAGTATTAATGAACAGAGCAAATTGCACTACCTTATGTTGCATTTTTTTAAGTTTATTATTAGCCTCTGTTTGTAGTATTCTTAATTAGTTATTAAACATATGACAATTAGTACTTGATACTGTCTTTTATCTAGTAAATATAGTACTTTTAACTTTATATTATGTAATTTGATAAATATCTACATTGTTTTTGTAATTAAATTTTTATTTTGTATATCTATGAAATGTATTCCAGTAAGATTGTAACATTTGACAATGTCTATAGTGAAGTTTTTCATTCAATGACAATAAAGATTATTATTATTATTATGTTATTATTATTATTATTATTTTATTATATTATTATGCGTGAAATTGTAACAGCTTTACGTATGTATTTATTCACACTGCAAATGGGTATATAACCGGTGGCAGTGGTAACTAATTACACTCAATAATGACAATAATAAACACAACTAATAAAAAACAATAATTAATAATTAATAATAATAATAATAATAACAAGGAGCATCCTAAATTAAAGGAAGCATGGTCACTTAAAATAACATTTAAAGTAAATCTAATTTTTATGTTAACCCTAAGTTCGAACTAAGACCCACTAGTGTGACAGGTTCATACATACACAAGTACCTTTCGGCACTACACTTATTTCGCTGTCAACTCGCTCACTGCACTGCCCATGCAAATTGGACGCGATGCTAATATTAAATTTTTACTCAGAATAGTCTATGATACAACGCACCGAAATATTTAATACTCCTTCCAAATCACTTTGTATACAGGGTCTTTCAAAATTATATATAACTTAGGCTACAAACTACAGGAATGAGTAGTAGAGCTCTGCATTTCAATATAAACGACCGACCGAGTGCCATGATTAGGCTTCAGCCTAGGGACACTTAGGGTGGTATACATAGACATTTCGCAGCACGCGCTACGAGCGTACTAAGCTAGCCCTGGCTATCCACTGGCTACTAGTACAGAATTTAAATCATATCCTATCGCTAACACTGGTTTATGAATACGAAAAACGCTGATAATCCACCGGAAGCCCGCGCTAAAAATATCTATGAATACGGCCCAAAGTAACCAGTATGAGGTTTATAGTACAGACTGATTATTTAGTCCTGACAGCTCAGCGACGCGAAAGAGGGGAAGTAATCGGAGGAGTGGGGAGAGTTCCAGAGTAGAGATAAGGGCGAGCATTCGGTAAAGGCAAGCGAGTGAATAAACCAAACACCCCTTGGCGTAATTACAGTCGCGACGCTCTTATTCCCGGCGTGACTCCTCCTCTTTGCTTACGTCTTTGGAAGTGAAGGCTCTATAAAGTCTAGGTAGGTAATATCGTTCGCCATTTTTGTTCTTTCGTTGCCGAGCTACCAGACGAGGAGTCTATTTGCCACACCGTTAAACATTATCATGTCGTAACTCCTATGATAATAAATCAATCGCACTGTAATTGAGCAAATAATTGAGAGGCAAATAACGTCCTCGTGTGCTTTCTGCGAACGCCAACGAAAGAGCCAAAATGGCGGGCGATTATATTAAGTATTTATCGAGCCTTAGGAAATGTATAACGCCATCATCAGCGAATCACAAGACACATACGTTTAAATGTAGCCGACCTGTAACGTGATTGGCTGCCGGAAATAAGAGCGACGGGATTATAAATGGACTGGCCTTTTTCACGCTCACATCTCCGGCGACTGTCAGGACTAAATAATCGTACTGTACACGGAGTATAAATGACGTCATGACCCGTATACAGTCACCCGACTGCAACAGTTCAGGTGAGTCCGTAATGTGCATTACCGTTGTGTGTATTGCTGCTTGGCTGCGGTACGTGTAACAGGCTTCGGCGTAGGGACACCTGATTCAAGGTTACAACTCACGTTAATACTTTAATGGTAGAAATTTATTGTCTGCGCTAGGCATGTACTGTATATACTGCATCTGTACAGGGTGAAATATATTTTGTGCCGTACTGTGACGGACTGTTTACATGTTGAGACACGAAGTAACGGCGCGCTCCATCTCCCAAGTCACTCGACCAACACAACACTATAGGCCGCGCGTTCTGAACTTCATGCGTTTCTGTGCCCAGGACCGAAGACTGGTCATGATCAAAGCTCGGAACTTGGGGACTTGTGTCGTGTGCATGAGTAAGGTTACAGGTACAACGTACACAAAGCTCACGCTGCAAGTGCTCAGGGACAGTCGTGTGTACTAAGAAAGTGGCCACAACTAATGACAGGAAGACGGACGAAGAAACTGTTATGTCGAAGCCAATGACATTCAGAGAATTAAAGGTAAACGGTCTGTTTGAGGAAATAGAAAATACATGTTATTTCGAATGGGTATTATAGAAGTTTGAAAATACATTTTGTTTTAAATTTAAGATAAAGAATTTCGTGGAGAATTCGGAGGAAATACATTATTTTTTTTCGAATGGAGGGTTTATATTTTGTAAGTTGTGCCACACACAAACTAGAGGCTAGAACGGAATTCATTGAAAGGCATTGTAGTCCCTCAAATTGTAGAAAAGTCTGTCCATAGCCATGGATCGAGACGTAGAGGGGCTTGCCATAGTAGTGACACACTAATTGAAAACTATTTTCGAGAAAAATTTAGGATATACTTATCTTTCTCACATACGAGATCAGCTAGCAACTGCTGAAAATCGAACAGAAAACAGTAACAGTGAAAACATTCAGTATTTTAAGTCTGCTACCGAAAAATCTTCGAATGTAGATAGTCGTACACTGTAATAAAATGTACACAGCAGAACAGTAATTTGATATATTTCTCATGTTTATTTTTATTATATATATGCTATGAAATTACGTGTTTCAAACTGCCATAATATTATCAATATGTTGTCGCAGCCAGAAACCACTTTTGTAGCAGACCTGACAGTACCTCCGTGCTGGAAGCGGGAGTTTGTTGACATTGAAGTCCGGTCGCTTAGTCACGTGCAAAGACACAAGTCCCCAAGTTCCGAGCTTTGGTCATGATATACGGTCCGGTCGGTCTGCTGCTCCGTACTATACGCAGCAATCTGGCTGCCGCGTGTTCGGACTCTGCAGAAAGCAAAACACCCGATGAAGCATCACGGTTGACTGTCTGAAAACTGTCTTCCATCGATGTGTTTACAGTATGCGCTATAAAATCGTCAAACTTCCTAATACCCTTTAACCTTACTTGTGAACCCAGAAAGTATATAGGCTTCTTTCAGATTGAATAAAAAAACTACAATACATTATTTAAATAAAAATAAATTAATAAATCAATAAAATAAAATAAAAGGCGGAGAGAAATATAATTGCTATTCAACCAATTGCAGAGGTCTCTTTCCATACTTGACTTGAAGTTGGGCGGCTGAAGAGTTCTACCACAGCCAACTTCAAGACAAGCGTGGAATGAGACCTCTGTCATTGGTTGAATAGCAATTATTCTTTTCTCCTCCTCTGCCGAAAATGTTTACTTCTCCTGTCAGACATTATGGAAGGAAGTACAGCTGCGCAGGTTTGAACTTTCTACGTCTATAATTAGACAGTGTATGCGGTATGACTTAAGGAAAAGTGAAGTTGTTTCGTATCAGAGTATATGGCACGTGCCGCGCCGTCCGTCTTTTGTGTACCTGGCGAGTACAGTAGCGTACAAAACGAATCAACCCCTATCTGTTCATAGTAAAATTGCAACGCAATGTGTGCAGTTGTGTTATCCTGCTCAAGCATTTAGTACGCGTTGAATATGTTGTGCTGATCCATTCATAATGGCAAAACGTTAAATTCGCTCAGAGATACGAAATGCAATTAAGAAGTATGAGAGTGACATTTTATGTATTAACGAAGACAATATCGTGTGTAATGTATGTAAAATTGAAATAAAAACCGGAACAACTCAGGCTTTAAGGAAAAATTGCAACAGAACATCGCACAGGAAATGCGTTGAAATTAAATCTGAGGAACCATCTGCTACATCATCATCATCATCATCATCATCATCATCATCATCATCATCATTTAGTTGTGCGGGTCTAACGACACGTGCAATATGATGCTCAGTACAAATATTCCTCTAAAGAAATTGAGTGATCCCCATTTTAGAGGTTTTCTTCAGAAATTCTCTCGATACAAAAACTGTTTAAGCTATAGGCGAAGACGATTCAGCTTCGACAACTTACGAGAATATATCGTCGTTTACTACAACGCTGGTAATTGGGTCAATGATGACGAGAACTGAACCTTGCAAGGTATGTTCTACAGTACAACAGTACGTTATTTTTATTTGTGCGAGATCGTGCGTATTTGCTTGGTTTCCGTACAAAACCAATCCTCGGAAAATCTAAAATTCCACATTCAGTATTCCCAACCTAACACACATAACAATTTCCCTCTTCTTACGGCGTAAGTGACATATTGATTTTACTGCTTTAGGCTTTTAACATATTATTTTTAGAGACGTTCAATATAATAATAATTATAAATTGGAAACATACCACTGCAATTTCACCTAAATTGCACTGTTAATTACTGTTTTTAAATATTTGCAAAAATTAAGTAAACTCTACAACTCCACTAAAGTTACTGCATTCGTGACGCAAGTAACATTAAGGAAGCCGTGAAAAAAACAACAAGATTCCAGACTCATAATAATAATAATAATAATAATAATAATAATAATAATAATAATAATAATAATAATAATAATTTATTTTAGCTGGAAGAGTTAAGGCCGTAAGGCCTTTTCTTCCACTCAACCAGCAAAAAGTATACATACATATGTATCAACTTACAAATAATTCAACAATTTCATTTAGATAAGAGTTATATGTATACAAGAGTTATAGCTACATGTATACAAGAGTTATTGTATACAAGAGTTATAGACAGGGGGGAAAATACAGACGTATATCACGGCCTGCTGAAGTATAGTAAACACAGAAAATATTTTAAAGCAACAATGTTGAAGATAGATATTTTTGTTTTGCAAATTTGCCGTCATTGAACAGAAACCAAAATGGAGATTTCATTGCAACTAATTATAAATTCCTCTTTCAGGTATGTATAAACGATCTTCGCACAAAATAATGTACGATACACAAGCGGTACGTTTTCTTTCAATTCTCGGGAATTAAAAAATCTCAACTACGTTTCGCTTTTTCAAACTTTTCCTCGAACATGAAAACTTCAACATATCGCTCTTGTAACGCATATTACTATTTCCTTCTCACTGTAGCATGTTGACGTCGTCTGTTTACGTTTAAAACCTGTTCAGCTAATAGTCTGAATGAAAAAAAATGTAACATATAGTAAATGTGCACCTACATTCAACGATAAGTCATCCCGCATCCACTGTCCAGTAATAATTTAAGAAATTCGCGCACTCTTTTGCACTATAGAAGTTCGGACACACATACGTATAGGCTAATACGATTATATTGTTATAAAGTTTTTGGTCTTACTGAGATGAATTATACGTAGGTACAACTGTAATCTCTAATAAAACGTTTCTCAGTTTCCTAGAAGCGCTTTTATGAATCCTGTCCCTAGCAAAAAAAACCTTCTCTTTTCTCATATGTATTTTTTGTTACTAAAATCCCTTGTGATTTTCTCTATAGTGAACTCAATCTCATTTTTCTTTGCCCCTCCCGTCTGCCTCAATTTTCTCGCCTTGCTCTCTTTCTTTATCCATTCCCATTCTCCCAAGTTAATGTCTGTCTCCAAAATCTGTTTCCCTACTCCTATAGTGGAAACCCGCCAAAATTTTGCCGTTCTAGAGACAGGTTGGATAAATCATTCCTTCCTTCCCTCTTAACACCTCCAGAGCGCCCCCCCCCTTCCTCCTGCTCTAGATGATTTTCTTTTCGTTTATTACTCCATGCATCTCACGAATCCCCCTTCGCCTCTCTTGGGGAATACGTTCGAATGTTCCCAGTCAATTTCATATACACTTGACAATCCTTTGCTTGGGAGTGCTACTGCAAGTGCGGTTCTGACTTCTGATGGTCATTGCCTTCCTGCAGTCTCAAGTACGAAATTTCAACACGTCTCTCAATTTCCATGATGTCATAATCGTAATCTCTTAATAAATTCTTGAACTAAATCACTTCGATGAAAATCACGCTGATGTACACTCATATATATATTCATTGGCAAAGGTAAGTGGGTTTCCAATTCCGAGCACATGGGAACTAAGTCCTTGGCTGTTCTTCGCTGTCCTCAAATTTACTGTACATCTACGGGTATCGGTGCACAAAGAAGACTGTGAATCAGTGGCATTATGAAATGACATGTTCTCACTTTCTCCACTAGATGTCTTCCCAGTCGTGTCATCCGTTACCAAATGTTAGAGAGGGATTAACAGCGGGCCTGGATGTAGAATGTCACCTTTATTCACCTTTATTGCACAAAATTTTCAAGAGTTATACAGGGACATCATTTTATTTTTACTTCAATTTTAATTGTACCTGAGTTTTTGAATGTACTTCACTCCCACCCCTTCTACTAAGGAAGTTCCAACTCCACACAGAACCAAGACCGCAGATAGTAAGCAGTACTGAGTTACTGAGTATAGTACGTTCCAGAAATATGTTCGCGTTTTCCAGTGACGAAAGAGCTTTCAATATTGAATCATATTTTCGCACAGGTACTGTCCGTTTGCCTACGTCGCATCCCGATTTCCCCCACCTGCTTCTGCTCGCCCCTCTGTAATAGCTGGGCTGTCTTAGCTCTTTTCTGAAAACATTAATTTCTCTTAGGAATTAGACGTTTACGTAATATTATACAACTGTTTAATTTAACTTACATAAAAGGGCCTCGTTAAGTAATTAACTGTCACGTGATTTCCTCCCTTTCTACAGTCCTGCGACATAACCACTTGGACGGACAGTAGATAGCATGTCTGAGTAATTTTATATTTTCGGGTCGGGCAGAAGTGAAGATTGAATTCACAGTACGTAGAGTAGGTACAGAATTATTTCAACTTGAGTTACTAGTACGAAGGACGAAACTGGCAATTGGAATTAGATGCAATAGTCTATAGTGCGATAATATGCACAAAAGAACTGAAGCCTGTATCGAAATGAACGGCCACCAGTTTCAAAATTGTATTTAAATATTCATATTATGATTATTTTTCAATTTAACTTCTTTCTCTATATTGTACGCTAATGTGCTGTAGACAGTATAATATACACTGCATAATGAATACGTTCGCATGGATAACTCACTTCGTGAGTAAAAACACTTATTCTTAATACAGTACTGTACTTTGATTAAAGAAAAACCTAATGAAAATTATCAAACTCAAAATCGCGATATTTCCTAGTTTACGTAAATGGATGAACAACTTTTCTTCCTTCCTATACCTAGTAGAGTGATTTGTGTTTTACGCCAGTATCATCGAACTCCAGTCTTGGAGGGGGGAGCAAGCGGTGTTTCCGGTTCTCTAAAGGTATAGACAGGTTAATATTAAAAATGTTAGTAAAAATAAAATGATGTCCCTGTATATTCATTGGCAAAGGTAGAAGTAAGTGGGTTTCCAATTCCGAGCACATGGGAACTAAGTCCTTGGCTGTTCTTCGCTGTCCTCAAATTTACTGTACATCTACGGGTATCGTTGCACAGAGAAGGCTGTGAATCAGTGGCATTATGAAATGACATGTTCTCACTTTCTCCACTAGATGTCTTCCCAGTCGTTTACCAAGTGTCATCCGTTACCAAGTGTTAGAGATGATTAACAGCGGGCCTGGATGTAGAATTTCACCTTTATTCACCTTTACCATCAAAAAAAGAACTTTTAGCTGCGTTAAACCATTGGGGTTGACAGTTGTTCCATATCAGGTGGAAGACGTAATTTAAGAGTTTCGCTAAATAAAAGCTATCATCCTTGGCTATGTTTGAACCAATAATCTCTAAATTAACAACGAAGGTACCTACACAAAGCTGACTTTTCAGGAATAGCTCCCTGTTAAGTTGACTCGCATAATTTGCAGGTAAAAATTTTTCCGGGACCGGGTATCGAATCTTGCTACAGAACAGTATCAGTGAAACTATGTACGAGGTTTCTTCAAAAAGTAAGGTAACAAGAACTCTCATGAACAAACTTTATTTCACAGGCAGATATACCGATACACAGTAATAGGGCACTGGTACGAATTACTTTTAAACCACGCTTGTCCAAAATCTTGTTCCAACGGTATACCAAGGCATCGATGCCGGCATAGAAGAAATTTGCGTCAAGTCCATGAATCCAAATCATGACGGCTCGTTTATCGTCCGTATCGGTATTGAATCGCTTAACAAACAAGTGCTTTTTCAACGGTCCGAAGAGATAGACATCAGTGGGTCCAGGTCGGGGCTTTAGGGAGGATGGTCCAGTACCTTCCAACCGATAGCGCCGTTATGATTCACTCTTGAAAAATGGAAATGTTACACTTTTGCCCTGTTTAATCCTGTTTTACTTGTGAATGTGATGACACGTAACTCGAATACTCTGGACATTTGTTTCCTTTCCGCATGCAATTCGTAAACACGGGTTTAGACGACTCTTCGACATAACCATTCGGATGGGCAGAAATTATAAATTATATACTTTTAAATTTTTGTAAAATAGCTCAATAAATTTATTTTATTACTACTATTAATATTGTCATTATCATCATCATTATTGATACTATTACTAATACCGTCTTCAAAATTACAAGCAGATCAAATGACATGCAACAAACAATACTCCGAGCATAATAGATCACTGAAGTAAATATTACAACGATCTGTCGCAATAAGTTTGTTTTTTAATCGGTAATCTAGCAACGCTGTATCAACTACAACTTTATTTATCGTCGATGGAATTTATGTTAGCGGAAAAGTATTTATAGAGATTCGACCCAGGATCTGATATGAGTCATTCCACGTCAAATCGCACAGCAATAAAACACGACCTTCTCGGAAATGGTCGATTTTTTTTTTCATGAATTCCAGGCATCAAATAAGGAGACCCGTATTTTTTTATTTTCACAATTATTAATTATTTGTGTAGTTATGAATATTTGAAGTTACGCAAATTATGCGCGCACTGTTACATAAACTCGCTTGGAACTCTGTGTCTACATATAATTGATATTTGCGGTTTGGCGCATTTGAAAGACGAAATACAACACTTTTTATTTCTTTAGGCCTATCACAAATAAATTTAAAATTTGGCCTATTTTTTTAATCATTTCTTTTTCAAAGCAAAATTACTATATTAAATAGCCAAGTTAAAAATCTGAAAAAATATAGACTTGTTCGCTGATGTATTATCTGCAAACTACTGCATTTATAAATATGGGATCGGCACCCATACATTTGCAACAATTTTCCGGAGGCATGCACGCGCTCGCGAGCCCAGATAATGAACTGCTTGCAGTCATAGGCTAGAAGGCTGCCCGTGGAAATTTCCCGTTGCATTTCATGTCACCATACTAATCATCAAATGATTAATACCTTAAGGAACAGTAAATATCTTATCTAAAATTATTTTATTATTGTCAGCTCAGGGGGAAGCCCTTCACAGTTTATACTGTAATATAGCCAAGTGTTTGATGATAGCAAGACTGGGTAAGGCAGTAAACAGATGGCATGAGAGAAAAATAATCAGTTTGGGTTTGAATTTCGCGCAGTGACGTGACTTCTATACAACATGAGTGATGGTAAAGATCGCGTAATATATAACAAGTGTTTAAATCCATTTACCTTCCTAATCACGCTTTTAAAAAGAAAAGTACACTAAGACGCGTAAGTCGCGACTTATTGATAAAGCTCAATTTAAAGGAGTCTTTGAGTGTGCAAATATGTGATTTGTTCCGTCAAAATCAATCCATTTCCGCATAGGTCAGGTGAAATTATATGTGAAGCCGGTAGTTCTTGTGATATTAATAAACATGAATCAAATGAAAGTGCGGACAGAGAAAGTGATTATCCCAGTACTTCTTCTAGCAGTTCTATGGACACAGTGCTAGAAATCAGTAATATTGAGGAATTAAACAAGAGTTTGATGTCAATAGAATCCCCTATCAAAAAATGAAAGATACTACAAAACGATACCCCCGTGAAAAGTTTCAAAAGTAAAAGGCTCCCTAGCATGTTAAGTTTTTCATGTAGAAGATGCATCATCATCCATTCAAAAGTCAGCCATATTTTATTTTTGACGGGATGCAAAGAAAGTACAACCTGAAAATTACATACTGTAGTTATTGCAGACTTTTCTGAAAATTATTCATTTGTAATACAAGATTCAATACAAGGTGTGCATTGGAACATATGCCAAGCCAAAATACAGTACAATTTTAATTTTACTTCCTACTTTATTTTATTTTATATTCTCTTATAGGCCTATTAATATTATATCTGAACTGTGACCGAACACGAGCGCTGCTCATTCGGTCTCAAATTTTGTTAATACTACTGTATCTCCTTTTTTTATATTGATTGCATTATTTTATTTCTATTTCTCTTATTTGTAATTATATTGTTTATTCTGTATATTTAAATAAATAAATAAATACATCCTTTCGTAGTATATTTCAAAGGAGATACAGAAATTCGTTACAAAAGTAATGTCATCTCAGAAACCATGAAACATGACACCGATCCCTTTCACTTTTTTCAATCCGAAGCAATCAATTTCTTAAAGGAAGAATTCAACGATATGAAAAAAAATCATCTACTTTTCCAATGGATCAAGTCCACAATACAAACAAAATTAAAAATAATTGCTTACATGAAGACGATTATGGAATTAGTGCTGAATGACACTTCTTTGCAATGTCGCATGGTAAAGGTCCATGTGTTGGCATTGGAGATACTGTTAAAAGACTTGCCACGAGAGTTAGCCTATACAAGATCCTATAACAACACAAAAAAAAACTGTTTGATTAGTCACAAAAAACATTTCTAACGTGTCATTTATATTTTGTCCATTCAATAAGCACAAAAACCACAGTGAAAATTTGCAGGCCAGATACCATAATCTAAAACCAATAACTGGTACATTAAAATTATATTCTTTCATTCCGTTGTCAAAAACTGAAGATTTAGTAAAACAATTTTCTTTCAAGAAAGAAGGTAGGCGAATGAAAATTTAAAATGTGAATGAAAAGAAACATTTGAAAAGCATAATGTACAATTATTTGAAGATATCATAATAAGTAAATTAGCAGTGTTTCCTCGAGTAACTTGATCCGTACTCGGTGTAATGTTGCAACGTTCAGTCAATTATCCAGCGCCGATAAACCTCTTGCGCGCTTTAACGCTTCCCGTCCACTGCTGCTGCGCCTACCGCTACACATTCTGTCATAAGTAATTAAATTTCCATTAAACTATTGGAGATCCCTTTCTGATTTTTTCTGGAATTATTAAGAATACTTCAGTGCACCTAGTAGGCATTTTTTTAGATTTTTAATAGGGCAATTTCACATTGATGTATATGTTTTAAAAATTGAATTATAAAAAATATTTGAAATAATTATATTAAAATTAGTTAATAAGTATTTAATAAAAGACAGTACTTTAAGCTTTTAAATGCATTTTTCAAAAAAATTTTAACATCAATATCGTCAGAAATATGACGCTTTTTAATGTTGCATTGTGCGACATTTTTAACGAATTTTAACATGTAATATTTTAACAAACATATGGACTTAGGAGGAAATAAAAATACACTTGTTGGTTTATGAGACCCATAGAGTTGGTAAAAAAAAAATATAAACGCAATCAGAAATATGAAGGTCAAAATTTGTATAATTTTGTGCGATTTGACGTGGAATGACTCATATACGATTATCTGATATGTGCCTAAAGATTTTCGCAGAAAAATTCTCAATAAACCTATGAGCACCGCTACCCCAATCTATTTGGCTTCTAGTTTTCAAAATTTATCCGCATATCATTAGCTAAGTACAAGATCTTATCATAACAATTTACTCATTATACCTCATCACAAGACATCTTTATATTCTTCATCTTATACAGTTTCAGTTGCTAGAAATTGGAACTCGTTTCCGAGTGATGTAAGGGGTCGTTGGACAATAACATCATTTAGGTCAAAATTACATAAATTCTTACTTAACAGATTAATTGCTGATTAATATTTGTTACGTATAATGAAACTAACATCTGTCCATTCTTATTATTATCATTAATTTCTCTAAATAGATTTACAAAACCTGTAATGGCAATTACATTAATATTCTCATTATAGAAACATATTTTAGATTTATATATATATATATATATTTTTTTTTTTTTCTCCCTGTAACATAGTCCTAGTAAGCTTATATTAAATTAATTTTCATCATTTTACTAGCTAACTCAAATATTAAATTAATTGTAATTGATTGAATTAAATTAGCTCATAAATTAAGTTACTACTTTACCTTATAGTTTCTCTAAATTTAAATAAATATGTAGTCTCCTAGTCGTTAAAACTGAAGAATATAGCTGGAGAACCTTTTAAGTGTAGTGTAAATATCTGTAATTTAAATATGTATTGTATTGATTAAGGCTGGTTGTGTGGAAGAGAAGGCCTTATGGCTTTAACTCTGCCAGTGAAAATAAAACATTATTATTATTATTATTATTATTATTATTATTATTATTATTATTATTATTATTATTATTATGTAGTAAAATTTTATTCTAATGCAAAAAGGTATTTTCATTAATCCACTCGTTTAGACGATTGAAGAATTTTCTACCCCTTTCCATGAAAAAAATGTTAGTGCAAACACTCGTGATGCCCCACTTCGATTACTGTGATATTCTGCTTACTGACCTAAGCGTTACTTCGGCGCAGAGACTACAACGTGTTCATAATATGTGCGTCCGTTTCGTCTGCAATATTCGCCGGGCTGATCACGTAACACCATCCCTCGAAATGTTGTCCTGGCTCCGTCTAGAAGATCGTAGGAAAATCCACTGTCTTTCCCTTCTCTTTCACATATTACATTTCTCCACTCCTGTCTATCTTGCGTCTCGTTTTCAAAATTTATCCACCCATCATAACCTAGACACACGATCACAACACTCCTCAATATTATCCATTCCCTCCCACCGAACATCCTCATATTCATCTTCTTTCACTGTGGCTGTTCCTCGACTTTGGAATTCCCTACCGAGTAATGTCAGGGACTGTCAGACATCAAATCAATTTAAGAATAGGTTAACGAGATATTTTTCTAACAATTATTGTCAACAATAATAGCTGTTTCAGGTTTCTCAGTGTTTAATGGTTATATATATCACGGATAAATATATAAATTATCACATTATTATTATTATTATTACTATTATAATTACCATTATTATTATTATTGTTATTATTATTATCATTATTATTATAACTATTTCTTGCCAGTGTTTATTATTGTCACACTAACATTAGTTATCCAATTTTCATCATTTACTTTCATGTTGTTTTATGATCTAGATATTAATGTAATAACTATGTAAGCAAATGTATTTAATTAGAATTAGAGTCTGGCTGGGCGGAAGAGAAGGCCTACTGGCCTTAGCTCTGCCAGATTAAATAAATAAATTATTATTATAAATGTAGATTACTTTTATATTGTAGTACCATCTTTCAATCTATCAGCATCTTGAATGACGGAAAAATATTATTATGCATTGGAAGGTGCTAGGAAATCAATTTCCGGTATCCCTGATTAGCTTTTGTCTCTGTACGTTTCACTAGCATAGTTAAATCTGCTACAATTCCCAATTCCCTTCCTTTATCGCCATTAAGATTAAGATGAAATGAAATTCACAATTTCACGGTTGGTATGGTAATATAGCCTTCAGACAAATCGTTCGTCGAGTGAGGAAGAATTACTGTTCCCCGCTTGGGTCTTCGTAAGCTAAAAGTATTTCTTTGAATAGGCCGTGGCTCGAATCCAATCAAACTGTGTTCTCGTTTCTTTTTATTTGGAAATCGCGTCGGATCAATTCTTTATCTCAAAACTTGCCAAACCAGTAAGCGGTGAAGAAAAATGGCTTCAAGGAAAATTCCGCTGGTTTATTGATTAACTTTCTTCCATTCTACTTTCTTCTTAAGGAGTATCCACTTATGCCTCGCCAGGAAATTCAATCAAGCCCACAGTTACAGAGAAGATTATTTAAGATATATAGTGCGCTGCAGCCTCACTTCCCAAGTTCACTTGCGGTTTTGATTCCCAAACGGTTAGGTCACATAAATTTTGTGTATTAAATCTGTTCTGATATAGGGTGATTTTCAATTCACAGCTTCTGAAACCACAGGAAAATGAGACAACAAAATTCGGCTCACTGGATTGCGGTGGATAATATTTTATAAACACTTCTTTACTAATATATTTCATTATTAATTATTTTTTCATTTGTTAATGTAAGTACTTTATGCTCGACCATGCCGAAAAGTAGTAATTATACACCTGGTAGCTGTCCTTTAATGCATGCCATTAAAGTACACCTATTCATTAAAGTTCAGGTTTTCGATTATTCTCGGATATGCAATCGAAAGACGAGGGAAACGTCACGGAGGCTGGAAATTCAATACTGTCGCAGAAGGTTATAATAATTAGCGTTAATTGTGAATAATATTCAAATAAATTCAATTTGTCATCTCGTTTTTCAATTCTAATCAATTTCCAGGTTATATAAAAATTAGTTCATGTTATTCTCTAAATTATATCAAGGTCAATGACATTATTGTTCCTCGGAAAAAATCAATACTTTCGCGTCTGCGCACATCTCACAATTTACGAGCTTGCACAAGGTCACTTCTGCTCATTCACTCATTCATTCATTCATTCATTCATTCATTCATTCATTCATTCATTCATTCATTCATTCTATTCCATAGATCTTACATGAGCAATGAAGCTTTAAGATGTGGAACAAGTCAAAATTTTACAATATTAAAATTACAATTTTGTGCAATTTTTTACAATATTTGGGCGAGATGAGGTGAGATGCGAATAAAATGAATACTTCTGAATAATTTCAAGTTAGAAATATGGTCGAGCATAAAAAGTCCTATGAAACTTGCCTATAACGGTAATTAAGACGCTCGTATGAAAATTATGAAACTCGCTTGCGCTAGTTTCATAAACAAACATACTCTCGTCTTAATTACTATCATTATAGGCTCGTTGCATAATGTATTATCATTTGCCATTACACAGATACAGTGCGCGGGTTATAAAAAAAGAAAAGATTCAATATTTAGGGTCACCAAGACTATCGTTATTGGAATAAACATAAATTCAAAATAAGGCACTGGAACAAGTGGACAGATTCAAATACTTAGGATGCGTCATATGTAGTAACACGAGCTGCTGCCAGGAAGTCAGAACGAGAATAGCAATGGCAAAGGAAGCTTTTAATAGAAAAGGGGCATGTTATGCAAACTACTGTAATAGTACATTATGCAACGAGCCTATAATGATAGTAATTAAGACGCGAGGATGTTTATGAAACTCGCTTGCGCTCGTTTCATAATTTTCATACGAGCGTCTTAATTACCATTATAGGCAAGTTTCATACGACTTCTTATGCTCCACCAAATTTCTAACTTGAAATTATTCATAAGTATTCATGTTATTCTTATGTGACTGGGGAGCGAACTGACCTTGTGCAATCTCGTAAATTGTGAGATGTCCGCAGACGCGAAAGTATTGGTTTTTTCGGGGCAACGAATGTCGACGACCTTGATATATAATCTAGAGAGTAAGATAAACGTTAAACTTGATATAACCTTGAAATTGAATTCGACATTGAAAAGCGAGATGACAAATTGAATTTATTTGAATATTATTTACAATTAACGCTAATTATTATAGTAACAGAACATAACCTTCTGCGACAGTATTGGAATTCCAGCCCGCGTGACGTTTTGCTAGTTGTCTTTTGATTGCACATCCGAGAATAATCGAAAACCTGAACTATAATGAATAGGTGTACTTTAATGACATGCATTAAAGGACTGCTACCAGGTGTATAATTACTACATTTCGGCATGGTCGAGCATAAAAATAACTAAGAGAGAGACTATAATGAAGTGTTTTGTGTGGCGTGTAGCGTTATATGGGCAGAAACATGGACATAATAATAATAATAATAATAATAATAATAATAATAACAATAATAATATTAATAATAATAATAATAATTTATTTTACCTGGCGGATTTAAGACAGTAAGGCCTTCTCTTCCACTCAACCAGCAAAAAGTATACATACATATGTATGAACTTACAAAGAATTTAACAATTTGATTTAGATAAGAGCTACCTGTATACAAGGGTTATTTATGAATTAAACAACAAAATGCTATGAACTATTAATTAAACACTGAAATACAAACTATGTAGAAGAATTAAGCTAAAATAAATAGAATGTTAATATATTTCAAGTAATGTTAGATAATAGAAATAGATTATTATGAGACAATTTTGAAAATACAGCACTATCAGGATGCATGTCTAAAGGAAGGAGTAACAATGTTGACAGTGATAGTTTAAGTCAGTATGATTAGAGTGAAATGCTAAGAAGGTTATCTTTTAAGCTGTTTTTAAAAGTGTTTATTGTCTTGCAGGCCCTAATACTTTGTGACAGGAAATTCCATTGTCGCGAGGTGGATACTATAAAAGATGATGAAATGAAGAGAAACAACTATACTTCGTTTCATAATGTCTGACAGGCGATGTAAATATTGCCGGAAGAAGAGGAGACGCATTTAATTTCTATTCAACAAATGACAGAAGTATCATTCCACGCTTATTTTGAAGTTAGGCGAGAGTAGGATGCTTCACACCAACCAACTTCAAGGTAAGCGTGGAATGAGAGTTCTGCCATTGGTTGAATAGCAATTATTCCTCTCTCTCTTTCTGCCAGCAATATTTATGTCGCCTATCAGACATTAAGGATCAAAGTATAAAAGCATTTGAAATGTGGATATGGAGAAGCATGGAGCGTGTAAAATGGACAGACATAATAAGAAATGAAACTGTGCTAAAATGAATGGTTAGAGAAAGAATAATGAGACCTGTTTGTAGCTTGATTTTGTATAATTGATATTCCTTCATTGCTACAACGCACAGTGTTCAATTTTCCCGATCTAGGTGGACAAAAATCAAGTTTCGACTTGTTTAGTTACGCATAGGTGAATATGAATTCGTGTTCTTAACATTTTAAGAATGTTGTGAGTAATAGTTTTTACTGATTTAGCAGCGGCGAACTATATTTAGAAGGGTTTAAACTTTTAGTTCTTCCTAACACTTCTAGCTCCAGTTCAGTCGTAGAGAGAGAGGCTTACTATGTGGGTGAAAAAGAGCCAATTGTTAGTGATTTATTGTGTTCTGAAGCATGGAATTTGTTTATAAACGTACATTCTTACTAATGTAACTTCAATTACAAGTTTATAAAGCATTTCCCTTCTTACAGTAGGGCTTAAATATTACAACTGAAAAACTTATGTTTTTAAAGTTCTCCAAATATAATGCGAGTTTTAGTATAGCCGGTCACGTCCGGTTACAACAATTCTTTTACCACTTAACACAGCATCATTTAGAGTGTTGAATCCTTGTTTTAAAGTTTGCGCGTTCTTGCGCATTTATCAGTAATATTTTTTTTCAGTGGTCGGGCGTACGGTAGCTGGACAAAATTAATAACTTCTCTGCAGTCTAACACATTGTTATGAAACTTTGTACATGATTTACAGGTGGCAAATATGATTTGTGTACAAACCCTGATTATGTATGCACAAGAAAAATTACCCCTTTATAGTGGGTGTATTTAGACAGAATTAATAACTTCTTTCCTATCTAAAAGATTTTAATGATATATTATACGAAAGTTGCAGGTAGCATATATTGTTTGTGCACAAACTATATTTACGGTTCCATAAGTGGAACTACTCCTCTTAGGGATGCATTTAAACAAAATTAATAAATTCTCTCCTATCTAGCAGATTTTTATGAAACTTTATACAGAAGTTTCAGGTGGAATATATTTTTTGTCTACAAAGTCCGATTATGTTTTATAAGAGGAATTGCCTCTTTATAGTTGTGCATTTAGACAAAATTAACAACTTCCCGCCTATATGATATATTTTTATGCAACTTTGTACAATTACTAGGCCTACAAGTAGCGTACAGATATAATCAGAATTTGTACACAAAAATATATGCTACCTGTAACTCCTATACAAAGTTTCGTAAAATCAGTTATGTGGGAGAGAATTTAATCTTGTGTAAATGCACACACTGTAAATGGGTATTTCCTTTTGGAACTGTAAATATAGTAGTTTATACACAAAAAATATATCCTACGTGTAACTTCCGTACAATTTTTATAAAAATCCGTTAGATAGGAGAGAAGTTGCTATTTTTGTCTAAAACCAGCCCGTATAAAGCGGTAGTTCCTCTTACACAAACGTAGTCAGAATTTGCACACGAAGAATATGTGCTATCTGTAAGGTCTGTACAAAGTTTCATGAGAATCCGTTGGAATGCAGAGAAGTTATGAATTTTGTCCAGCTAGATTTGCGTTATTGCACACTGTGCAACGATGAGAAAAACGTAGTCGCTGAACAAAGCAGTGTTGCAGAAGACCTCCAAAACCCTTCCAACCAAAACTCACTCACACGGATCTGATGATGACGAACGAGATGCAAAGCAATTTCCCGAGAACGGAGACAGAGAACGGTAGGGGTTCAAATTATATGGTAAGGGCACTTTCTTACACGGAGTTACTGCTGTCCTCCCGCCCCATTCTTCACCCACTCTCATTTTCCTCTTCAATCACATGGATGACTTCTGGCGAAGACTGTTAATGCATTAAGTGACAGAGTCCCACATCATCAGTCGTCACATTCGTTTGTGTTACAGAATCTGGATGCTCTAATGAAAACACTGGCATGCACTGTCTTCCAGGGAGCTTCTTGAAGGTTATAAAAATTACCGATTACACTAACTATGAATTATGTTTCAGTGCACGTTGCGACAAATTCACAACTTATGTTTTCTTGGAATTAACGGTCGCAGGTTCGAAATCCAACTATAGAATGATTTTTGTTCACTATGTATATGTTGTTTAATGTTGTCTCAGAAACAAATCTTATAATTATTCGACATTATTATATCTTAGCTTAACATTACGTAATTAAACATCTCACACGCCCTAGGAAGTGTATATCCATGGAAAATAAGTTCTGTACACTTTATGGGCCATATTCATAGACATTCTTAGCGTTGGTTTCCGGTGGATGATCAGCGAACTAACGTTTTTCGTATTCATAATCCAGTGTTAGCGATATGATATGATATGATATGATATGATATGATATGATATGATATATGATATGATATGATATATGATATGATATGATATATGATAAGATATGATATATGATATATGATAAGATATGATATATGATATATGATAAGATATGATATATGATATATATGATATGATATAATATGATTTGATTTTATTTGATATATGATATGATATGATATATAATATATGATATGATACGATATGATATGACGTGATGTGACATATGATATGACATGATATGATATGTGATGATATGATATGATATGATATGATATGATATGATATGATATGATATGATATGATATGATATGATATGATATAATATGATATGATATATGATATGATATGATGAGATATATGATATATGATATGATATAAGATATGATATAAGATATGATATGATATATGGTATGATATGATATGATATGATATAGTAATAGATTTATTGATATTAGCTCACAAAAGTACAAACTTAATAATGAAAAAAATTGATCTATATACAAAAGTAGATATACATAATAAATATACAATATCCTAAACAAATTAAATTATCGCAAATCTCAGTAATTATTTGTTTAAACTTGCACTTACGTTTAGTTTTAGTGCATGTTTAAAACAATGGTGATAACTATTAAAACTTTAAAACTTATTTATCTGCTCCTTTTTACACTTTTCTATCATGAAAATTTTTAAATTAATTTTTTTCAATTTTTTTCTTTTTTTTTTTTTACTTTAAACATCTAAATTTTATTCTATAACTTCCATATTTATGTTTAATTATAGGTTCACTTATGCCTATTAACTAATTCTTCCATGTCATCACTCCGCAATGATATGATATATGAATCCTGTACAAGTAATCAGTCGATAGCCGGGGCTAGTTTAGCACGCTCGTAGCGCGGGCTAGCAAAATGTCTATGAATAGCACCCCAAGTGTTTAACTTCAGTACATTATGGCATACATTAGGTACTGCAACTTTCTGTATCTTGACGGTTCTGCTTCATCACAATCAACACATTGAATATGCAATGACTTTCAAAATGTGCCAATTGCCTAATACATAGTTACGAGTAAGTTTCGAATTTATTTAATGTTAAGAATACGTTTCATTTCTTGTAATAATTTTATATTACTTTGCTCCAACAAATATTTGTTTCAGGATGATTAAAATTGGAAGCATCATTTTGTAGATATAGTCCCGTCTCTCTTATTTCCGGTAGTCAATCACGTTGAAGGTCGGCTATATTGCGTCCTGCTATTCGCTGCTGATGACGTTATGCATTTCCTAAGGCTCGATAAATACTTAATATAATCGCCCGCCATTTTCGTTCTTTCGTTGGCGTTCCCAGAAAGCACACGAGAACGTTATTTGCCGCTCAATTATTTGCTCAATTACAGTGCGTTTGATTTATTATCATAGGAGCTACGACATGATAATGTTTAACGGTGCGGCAAGTAGATTCCTCGTCTTGTAGCTCGGCAAAGAAAGAACAAAAATGGCGAACGATACTACTTATCTGGACTTTATACAGTCTTCACTTTCTAAGACGTAAGCAAAGATGTCTCATTTCCTCTATTTCCGTAAATATGCCAGATACCGTTAAATATGTGAAGAAATTCATGTAAATAATTAAGGGCAAATTTTTGTTTCATTAATACCAGAAAATTATACACTGTGGTCACTATTTCATACAGTGTTCATAATTTATTTATAAAATATTATTAAAATTACACAACCATCGAATAATTCACGAGAAATCACGGATCAGAGAGAAACATAGGATGACTAACGGCATGACGAAAACTACAATTACGATATTGGAAATTGTGGTACCATGTATTTCTTCTAGGGTTACTAGATTAAATCTTACAGCATCATAATACAGAAATCGTAAAAAGTTGTGTGTTATTTTGCTTCAACTATTGAAGACTAAACAAAAAAAAAGGGGATGCAAGAGTCAATATAACTTATTCTAAAATTTATTTTTCGAAAATATAGTCTACGTCCCTGGGTCAGTTCAGTAAGGAAAGGGGATAAAGCCATTGTAATTTTATTTATAACCTAGCTTCTCCCATAGATGTGCAATAGTACATTATGCAACGAGCCTATAATGATAGTAATTAAGAAGCGAGTATGGATGTTTATGAATCGAGCGCAAGCGAGTTTCACAATTTTCATACGAGCGTCTTAATTACCATTATAGGCGAGTTTTATACGACTTTTTATGCTCGACCATATTTCTAACTTGAAATTATTCAGTTGTATACATTTTATTTGTATCTGACAAGAACGGAAGTGACCTTGTTCTAGGTCGTGAATTGTGAGATGTGCGCAGACGCGAAAGTATTGATTTTTTCCGAGGAACAATAATGTCATTGACCTTGATGTAATCCCGTTAAACTTGATATAACCTTGATTATTGAATTCGACATTGAAAAACGAGATGACAAATTGAATTTATTTGAATATTATTTACAATTAACGCTAATTATTATAGTAACAGAACATGACCTTCTGCAACAGTATTAGATTTCCAGCCTCCGTGACTTTTCGCTAATTCTCTTTCGATTGCATATCCGAGAATAATCGATACTTGCGGTTTTATAACGGTACAAAGCTGACATCTCATTGGCTGAACACCTGCAAGCTGAGTTGTCATTGGCTGAACACCTGTACTTTAATGAGTAGGTGTACTTTAATGACATGCATTAAAGGACTGCTACCAGGTGTATAATTACTACATTCGGCATGGTCGAGCATAAAATGTATTATATTACATTACTATACTTCGTCCCATAATATCTGACGGGAGATGTAAACAGTGCCGGCAGAGAGACGGAAAAGGATAATTGCTATTTAACCAATGAAAGTGGTCTGATTCCACGCTTGTCTTGAAATTGGGAGGAGTAGAACGCTTCATACCGCCCAACTTCAAGATAAACGTGGAATGAAACATTTGCCATTGGTTCAATAGCAATGATACTTCTTTCTCTCTCTGCCGGCACTATTTACGTTGCCTGTAAGACATTATGGAACGAACTATAGTTGCACAAGTAATCCTTGTTTTTTACGGCTTTTCTCTTTGAAACTTTCAGACATTTTTATATCCAGTCTTCATTTATGTTTGTGATTTCTCTATTTGAATTTAAAATGTGGTTTTATTTTTATCATTATACAATTAAAAGAGTTTGGCACTGTTATTAATTTTGTCGTTCACATTAAGGGGTCATTATAACGAAGTAATATTGAACAATTAAGAAAATTTACTTAAAAATGTGTACTGATTCTACATTTAGACTGAGCTGAAGACGCTAATTCATTTACATATTCTTGACTATTTCCAAGGTTTTAAGCAAATATTAACTAAACATTTTGAAATCTTTGTCGTAAAGAGCCTTTTTAGTGACGTCAATATAAAAATATTAAAAAATATAATTTTAAAATTATTAGCCCTAATGACACCAAATTTTGTCCCGATAGTATTCTAGACATGTTTATGTAGTTTAAAATTCATAAGTTTTGGATGAAAATTGAAAAAGTTTTAAAAATCACGTAAGTGTCCCCTTATTAACACAAAATAAATATTGTCTGAAGAAGAAAAGCCCTGTTGAAATTGATAACATGTCATTGTTTCATCTTAGGAAACTATTGCAACATTACGTAGCACTGTATTGACACCCTCACATCCGTCTGCCTTATTCCGATATGAATGGGCCAGTTACTGCTCTTCAACCGTGTGATCGTTTTTCTTTTTTCTCTCTCTCACTTCTCCAGAAGATATTACGTTGAAATATTAGGCAATATAAACCCTGACAAGACCCAAGAGGGGAATCGAATCGGACCTGAGTCTTACTTAATATTGACCATAAAATTTAGCTGCTGTCTGGGAATCCAGCGAAAGAAATCGCATTCACCAAGCTTTCTACATTTCTGAAAAATTAAGGGGTCCGTGACCATTCTTGTGGTGTTAGCGTTGTTCAACATTTCCATCTGTAGTACATACAGAATGAATATAATTATGTGGGAAACAGGGAGTGGCCTAATGAATGTTTCGATACAGGGAACTGAAGTCAACTTAAAGAGATACAAGCTTTAAAATATGAGAGTAATTATGAGTGGTATTATAAAATAAAATAAAATTGGAAGTCTGTTTTTTGTCCGTCGGAAGAAAAAAATTAATATCCGAAAATGTGAACTAGGAGATACGAGACACTGAAGATGGCGTAAGGTATAGAAAGTATAGTGCATTTCAGAGTGCTGCATTGGAGTTAATAGCTCGCTTGAACTCGGTCGAGTGTCGCACCCTCGAGTGAGATACGATCGGTCGTGATACGCTCGTAATAAATAGAAGCACAGTACAAGGTCATCTCACCGACATGTCTTATCTTGTATGGAAGGCGACAGATAAGATACACATATGTTTTGCTCACACGGTAAAAATAAGGCTTTATTTTCTGCGTTTATGACAAACGTTTAATGGAACAGTCTAATGGAACGTACCAAAAGAGGAACATGAAGTTATAAATAAAATAGTTTGAAAAACTTCCATATACAGTTATTGTTGCTAATTAGTATTTATTCAATATTTGATTTACCACATAAGTTATATAATATGATAGGTCCATACATAATGTTCCGCCTATATACTGCGACAATGTAGAAACGTTTTACAAAACTTTATTGATATAGCAGTAGTGTGTTAGTTGGGAGGCCAGAGGGGAAAGACCTTTGGGGAGGCCGAGACGTAGATGGGAAGATAATATTAAAATGGATTTGAGGGAGGTGGGATATGATGGTAGGGACTGGATTAATCTTGCTCAGGATAGGGACCAATGGTGGGCTTATGTGAGGGCGGCAATGAACCTCCGGGTTCCTTAAAAGCCAGTAAGTAAGTAAGTATAGCAGTAGATTAATAACAATATTAGTACAGAGATAACATCACAGAAAATATAATAAAATGAATGATCATGCTGCACAACTGTTACAGACGCGAAGATTGATGCACTAATTATTAGAGTGTGTGGCAAAAACAAAATCACTCCTGTGTGGGGGGGGAACATTTACCTACAATATTTATATTACATTTTAAAGCAAGTTTTGTAGTTGTACTATGGAGGGTTTAGTTAAACACTGCAAAGTTTTGAAATGATAAACATCTATGATGTTACTACACAGTTCATCGCTACAACAAGAACGAATGTCTAACACTCGGCTTATACCGTTCGAGGATTTATCGCTCGTGACAATTTTACCCATCATGCATGTGCGCTACCTATCGGATTATGCAATGAACTACTTGGCGCTCGAGCGAAAACGTCCGATGCAGACCTCTGATGCACTTCCTCGTACTATAAATGCCAAAATAATTATGAAATTATTGAGATAATAGACACAAGTTTTATATTTTTGAAAACTAGAAGAAATAATTAATAAGTAAGTAATCGCGTAATGATTCAAGTTGGCGCTCATCCCATCGGATCCCGGCCACTTATTCACTCGTAATGAGTTCACCTCTGTACATAGTGCGTTGGACATTTTGCCACTGTTACATATTCTGTGACACAATACATGAGGCTAGGCTACTAAGGGGGAAAACTGAGAGGTGGAACTTAAACTGAGGGGAATCGGTCCGGCATCGGAACTGGAATCCGGTGTGGCTTAGTAGATAAAGCGTCAGCACGTGGAATTGAAAACCCGGGTTTGAGTCCTGGTGTCGGAGAGAATTTTTTTCTGTTCTATCCAGCCTCCAATCATAGAAGAAATGAGATTCCAGATAATTTTTATTCTTACTTTATTGGGTTATTTTACGACGCTTTATCAACATCTAGGTTATTTAGCGTCTGAATGAAATGATTGTGATAATGCCGGTGAAATGAGTCCAGGGTCCAGCACCGAAAGTTACCCAGCATGAGATTCCAGATGAGGCAAAGACATTATTTACGAACATTTTGAAGAAATCTGATATTTCTAGAATCGATGTATACTTCAAAAGTGTTATAAAAACACAATATCCCTCTGAATTCACCTTAAGAAGAAGTTAAGTACACAGAATTTATAAAATTATAAACTGCCTTATCCAATCAGGAGAATACTGTACAGGCAATTCTTACATAACTATATCGTCCCTGTAAATGAACCTTAAGGTATGAATAGGTTAAGTCTTATTGCATGAAAGCTTGACCTTGATTAAATTGTGGTGATGTACTGTGGGTAACTATAAGCAAAAATGACTATGCAATTTTGAATAATATTAATAATAATAATAATAATAATAACAATAATAATAATTATTATTTATTTATTTAATTATTTATTTATTTATTTATTTATTTAATGTGCTGTACAACAGCCAGTGGCCAATTACAGTTCAGCACAAATATAACAAAACATAATACAAAAATAATTATTACACATAAATATAATTACAATTATAATAATGACGATGAATGCATAACTAAGAATACTATGAGACAATGTTAATTGAGTATAATGCCTAAAAGAATTCATAAATGATAAATCGTTGCCAAGAGCAAACAAAGTCTATACATTGAAGGGATCGAATTCGCAGCCATGCATGTTGGCATTTTTAATGCATCTGGAGACTGGTGAAAGAAATTTCGAATTTCTAATATAGAAAAGTTTGTGGGCTCTCATATCTTTTGTTGGAATACGTAAGGTAATATTGTTTAAGAAAGAGTCACAGGATATATCACCTTTGAGGACTTTACAAAAGAACAGATAATCTAGCTCATGGCGTCTATCATATAGATTTTGACAATTAAAATATTCACATTTTCTCTCATAATTATACCCGGAATTAATGGGCAGAAATCTGAATGAACATAAGGATATAAATTTTCTTTGTATATTTTCTAATTTAGCCGAGTCCGTAGTTGTAATCGAGTTCCAAACTACAGATGCATATTCGAGTTTCGATCGCACCAATGTATAGCATAGCATTAAAAGAGAATCGGGCGTGGAAAAGGAATAAGTTATTGACCGTATTATTCCTAGCATTCTGATTGCGTGATTGTAAATGTAATCAACGTGACTATGAAAATACAATTTACTGTCAAAGAATATTCCCAAATATTTTACGCAATCCGTTCTGTTAATTAGTATATTATTTAGATAATAATTAAATTTCAGTGAAGAAGTTTTTTCTAGAAAAGGTTATTACATTAGTTTTGGATACGTTAATATTCATACCATTGTCTTCCGACCATTTAGCGACTGAATTAATGTCACACTGAAGTGATTGACAGTCAGTACTACTTTTGATTGTACGAAAAATTTTTAAATCGTCTGCAAATAATAAACAGTCAGAACTTATTCTTTTACATATATAATCTATGAATATAATAAATAGGAGAGGTCCTAACGTAGATCTCTGCGGGACTACGCAATTGATATTATAAGAATAAGAGTGTATATTAAACAGTCTTACACATGAAACTCTATTACTTAAATAATTTTCGAACCACTTTACGTAGCTTACAGAAAGGCCAATATTTCCTAACTTATGAAGAAGGATATAGTGCGGAACTACATCAAAAGCTTTGCTGAAATCAAAATATATTGAATCAGTTTGTCCCTGCGTTTCAATTATTGGTACAATTTAGTAATAATAATAATAATAATAATAATAATAATAATAATAATAATCATCATCATCATAATCATAATAATAATAGCAATAATAATAATGAATATCATAATAATAATAATAAATGTATTTATTATCGTGTTTTTAAGCTATCAGGCCTTCTACTCCACTCCAAAGAAATACGTATACATACAAAATTTTAGAACAGCAGCCAAAAAACTAACGAAGTTTATTTACACAGAACAAGAAAACTTACAATTACAGTAACATAAGGGCATATGCACGTGAACTACCAGAAATTATTGTCAGAAAATGCGGCTCCAAATTTCTAAAATTTTATAAGGAAACGAACTCACAATTGGACAAAAATTACAAGGTACCACAATAAGACTTATTAGAACTTAAATATTTGATAAAAGTATAAAAGGAGTACTAATAATATTTTTTAGAATTCACTTTTTACTTTCAATTAAATTTTCTAAAATTTGAAAATTTTCACACGTATTATTTCATAACTCCACAACTACTAGAGAGAGAATTCTCAAATATTGTACACTGATGTAACATGCATTTATGCAAAAGATAGACAACAATAATGCCCATTTCTTTGAAAATAAAACAATTAGGTCACAAAATATTGTATAATTTTTAATATATTTTATATAGGACAAATAAAAAATTAATTGTATTAAATAAAAGAACTCTACATGTCTGAGAGTAGTCTACTTTTCAGAAATAAGTGTTTATTACATGTAGGAAAAATATTAACATGTCAGAGACACCATAACAATGTTATGGTTACCAAATGAGGTAACTGCAGAATTTTTTTGTTTTTTTTTTTTCGTACCTTGATAAAACTGGTTTGAAAAATATTATTAGTAACTCCTTTGTACTTTTATCAGATATTTAAGTTCTAATAAGTCTTGTTGTGGTACCTTGTAATTTTTGTCTAATTCTGAGTTCGTTTTCTTATAAAATTTTAGAAATTTAAAGCCTTCATTTTCTGATCATATCTGTAGTCGTTCAGGTACATATAACCATAAACCAAAGATAAAGCATAAATATAAATTTTTAAATATCTATAGTATTAAGCTTATGAACTATATTAATATTTTAATCTAAGTAACTAAACGAGGTAGGTCAACTAATAATGCAAACAGGAATGAATGAATGTCAATAACAAATAAAAAAGTGAAATTGTTTAATTCTTATTTTCTTGTAACTCTCTAAAATGTTTGTGCCTTATTTAGTGCATTTTGCTACACCAATTCAGGAAAATGAATTCCTAAAATGCCTAATTTTACTGAATTGTAGCCTAATTTATTAAATATTGAGACTATTTTAGGCGCCTAAAACTGCAGTTCTAGTGTCTAAAAATACGATATCTATACTCCGTTCCATAATGTCTGACGGGCGACGTAAATACTGCCGGCATAGAGAGGGGAAAAGAAAATTGCTATTCAACCAATGCCAGAGGACACATCCCATGCTTATCCTGAAGTCTGAAAGCGTTCTACCTTCGCCCAACATCAAGATAAGCCTGGACTGTGACCTCTGCAATTGGTTGAACAGCAATTATCCTTCTCCCTCTTTCTGCTGGTAATGTTTACGTCGTATATCAGACATTATAGAACGAAGTATAGTAATAAAAGAGAAAATAATTTAAAATCGTGTATGTGTGTGTTTCGCCCACAAAACCCATCGTATTCCCCGCCCATTTATTACAGTAGTTTTAAAGGTGCCACATGGATACAGTATCCGTTGAATATATCAAAATGAGAGATGCTCTTCTGTGCAGTATTATTAATGACTTCGGCCACATGAGGATTGAATCGGCACGTAGAGCAGGAATGCTGTTAACATGTAACAGGGTAAATGAAAATGCTAATGTAATCTAAGATATAACACAGACATTTAAACAGAATTCATTTCTGAAGAGGGACTCATAATGTGTACCATTTCTATTTCATACGTGGTAACACACACGAAATTAAATATTATTTTATTAATAATATTACCACTACTACTGCTACTGCTGTTAGGGTATACTACACGAAAATAAATCCAATTATTATTACCACCACCTTGTTTATTATATAATCATCATTTTCGTTATTATAATAATTATAATTTTTTTAATGTATTTATTTATTAATAAATAAGTAAAAATATATATTTATAATAATAACGATAATTATGATGATAATAATAATAAAAATAATAATAACAATAACAATAACAATAATAATAAATATTATTATATTCGAAATTAAATCAGCTCCGACAAAATTAGATGTATACTTACGTATACACTTCAGAAATGCTTAAACCCCTACACGTATAACGCAAGGATGTGATTAGGCAACGTAGACAGGAATATAAATTCTGAAATTAGGAATCAATTCTTTCGGAATGCACTAAATTAGTGATGAGAATATACTTATGTCACTTTCATGACAATTTTTTTCTCGTACAGTGGAAATCAGAAATCAAGTTCGACATCCTATAATTAGACTGCTAGGAAATTAGACACGACCCTATACGGGAACTAAGAAATGGGTTTGCCATTTGAATGGGAATTGGTTCTGTGTCTTGTAGTGATACCATTTTAAAGGAAAACAGAATATTTTATTGATTAGTACATCCATATTGATCACTGATTCTAAATTAATAAACTCTTCTTTTTCTATTTGAGAACTGTGCCGTTTGTGAGACGGAACTTTCGAAACCCACTGTGGTACTAGAAGCGCAGGAAATGCAAGTACAATACTATATTCGTTGATGGATAACCAATAAGAAATTGTATTCATTTCACCTGCCACATCCACTACCCTTATTGGACTGAACATTCAATTCTGTTCTGTCGAACTTAGGAGAGTCCACTGTACATAGCTGAGAAACATAGGAAAATATGTCTTTATACGGTCGGGAAATCTCAAATAAATTCAAACTAAACACTTTGGACACTGTACACTTATATTAGTGTTGTAGTTCTGTTATATTTCTGGTGATGTCAAAGAGAAGGCTTTATGGCCTTAACTCCATCAGAGTAAATAAATGAATGAATGAACAAATAAATAAATAAATAAATAAATGAACGAACAGATAAATAAATAAATAAATGAACGAACGAACGAACAAATAAGTAAATAAATGAATGAACGAACAGATAAATAAATAAATGATTGAACGAACAGATAAATAAATAAATAAATAAATAAATAAATAAATAAATAAATGAACGAACGAACAAATAAATAAATAAACGAACGAACAAATAAATAAATAAATGAATGAACGAATAAATAAATAAATAAATGATTGAACGAACAAATAAATAAATAAATAAATAAACGAACGAACAAATAAATAAATAAATGAATGAACGAACAAATAAATAAATAAATGATTGAACGAACAAATAAATAAATAAATGAATGAACGAAAAAATAAATAAATAAATAAATGATTGAACGAACAGATAAATAAATAAATAAATGAACGAACGAACAAATAAATAAATAAATGAATGAACGAACAAATAAATAAATAAATGATTGAACGAACAGATAAATAAATAAATGAATGAACGAACAAATAAATAAATAAATGAATGAACGAACAAATAAATAAATAAATGATTGAACGAACAGATAAATAAATAAATAAATGAATGAACGAACGAACAAATAAATAAATGAATGAACAAACAAATAAATAAATAAATGAATGAACGAACAAATAAGTAAATAAATGATTGAACGAACAGATAAATAAATAAATAAATGATTGAACGAACAGATAAATAAATAAATAAATGAACGAACGAACAAATAAATAAATGAATGAACGAACAAATAAATAATTAAATGATTGAACTAACAGATAAATAAATAAATAAATGAACGAACGAAAAAATAAATAAATAAATGAATGAACGAACAAATAAATACATGATTGAACGAAAATATAAATAAATAAATAAATAAATGAACAAACGAACAAATAAATAAATAAAAGAATGAACGAACAAATAAATAAATAAATGATAGAACGAACAAATAAATAAATAAATGAATGAACGAACAAATAAATAAATAAATCATTGAACGAACAGATAAATAAATAAATAAATAAATGAACGAACGAACAAATAAATAAATAAATGATTGATCGAACAGATAAATAAATAAATGAATGAACGAACAAATAAATAAATAAATGAATGAACGAACAAATAAATAAATAAATGATTCAACGAAGAAATAAATAAATAAATGATTGAACGAACAAATAAATAAATGAATGAACGAACAAATAAATAAATAAATGAATGAACGAACAAATAAATAAATAAATGATTGAACGAACAAATAAATAAATAAATAAATGAACAAATAAATAAATGAATGAACGAACAGATAAATAAATAAATGAATGAACGAACAGATAAATAAATAAATAAATAAACGAACGAACAAATAAATAAATAAATGAACGAACGAACGAACAAATAAATAAATAAATGAATGAATGAACAAATGAATAAATAAATGAATGAACGAACAAATAAATAAATAAATGATAGAACGAACAGATAAATAAATAAATAAATGAACGAACGAACAAATAATAAATGAATGAACGAACGAAAGAAAAAATAAATGAATGAACAAACGAACGAAGAAACAAATAAATAAATGAACGAACGAACAAACAAATAAATGAATGAATGAACGAACGAACAAATAAATAAATGTACGAACGAACAAACAAATAAATGAATGAATGAACGAACGAACAAATAAATAAATAAATGAACGAACGAACAAATAAATAAATAAATGGCCGAACAAATAAATAAATAAATAAATAAAAGAATGAACGAACGATCAATAAATACGTGAATGAACGAATAAATAAATGAACGAACGAATAAATAAATGAAAGAACGAATAAATAAATAAATGAACGAACGAACAAATAAATAAATGAATGAACGGACGAACGAACAAATAAATAACAAATAAATAAATAAATTAACGAACAAATAAATAAATAAATGAATGAACGAACAAATAAATAAATAAATCATTGAACGAACAGATAAATAAATAAATAAATAAATGAACGAACGAACAAATAAATAAATAAATGATTGATCGAACAGATAAATAAATAAATGAATGAACGAACAAATAAATAAATGAATGAACGAACAAATAAATAAATAAATGATTGAACGAACAAATAAATAAATAAATGATTGAACGAACAAATAAATAAATGAATGAACGGACAAATAAATAAATAAATGAATGAACGAACAAATAAATAAATAAATACTTGAACGAACAAATAAATAAATAAATAAATAAATAAATAAACGAACAAAGAAATAAATGAATGAACGAACAGATAAATAAATAAATGAATGAACGAACAGATAAATAAATAAATAAATAAATAAACGAACGAACAAATAAATAAATAAATGGACGAACGAACGAACAAATAAATAAATAAATGAATGAATGAACAAATAAATAAATAAAGGAATGACCGAACAAATAAATAAATAAATGATTGAACGAACAGATAAATAAATAAATAAATGAACGAACGAACAAATAATAAATGAATGAACGAACGAAAGAACAAGTAAATGAATGAACAAACGAACGAAGAAACAAATAAATAAATGAACGAACGAACGAACGAACAAATAAATAAATAAATAAATGAACGAACGAACAAATAAATAAATGAACGAACGAACGAACAAACAAATAAATGAATGAATGAACGAACGAACAAATAAATAAATAAGTAAATGAACGCACGAACAAATAAATAAATAAATGGCCGAACAAATAAATAAATAAATGGCCGAACAAATAAATAAATAAATATATAAATAAATGAATGAACGAACAAATAAATAAATGAACGAACGAAGAAATAAATAAATGAACGAACAAATAAATAAATAAATGAACGAACCAACAAATAAACAAATAAATGAACGAACGAAGAAATAAATAAATGAACGAACAAACAAATAAACGAACGAACAAACAAACAAATAAACGAACGAACAAATAAATAAATAAAGTAAATTAAATATAATAAAATAAATAGAATAAATAGATAAATAAATAAATAAATAAATAAATAAATAAATAAAGTAAATTAAGTGTAATAAAATAAATAAAATAAATAGAATAAATAGATAAATAAATAAATAAATAAATAAATAAATAAATAAATAAATAAATAAATAAATAAGTAAAGAAACAAATAAATAAATATGAACGGTTGAATAGCAATGCTATTTTCTCTTGTGCATTCTATTTGAAGACCTGTAACATCGAACGCCAAGAGGCTTCGTTTTTAAATACTACACAGAAACAGCTGAGTGGAGCTGTTCAACACTGCGTCAGCACTAATTCTACTGTCGCTATTTCGGGTTTCGGTGTAACCCCGAGAGAGAGGTTCCATTGAAGTTACTGTTGCCATTTCGGATGGTTTCTAGACCAGGTTTCGGATGAGGTGGATTTAACAAGACGCACGGGGTGAGATATTTGCCTGGAACTGAACTACTGTTTGCAGCCTCAATGTTCGAAAGCACTAACGAACTTGGACATTGCGCCTCTCGGGATGGGATGAAGAAGTCTCTCAACATCAACAAAAACGTTTCTTGGTTCCCATCCAACACGACTTGCAGCTCTGGGAGGAAAGGAAAACATGACACACTGGGACATTACAGAAAATTACTGTGGATCATTACATGCAGTAGTGTAAACTTTGAAATAAGGATTCAAATGAGCAAATATTCCTTACTGGCATTGCATCTATCCATTTCAGGTTAAGTTTATTTTATTAGAAGAATCAGATTTTCCATCTTCCGAAAGAAAGCGATATTCTAAAAGAAAACTAATAAAGATATTGAACTGTTCATCCAAAATTTAGCGAATGCCAGAATTTGTTCATTACTTCACATGTGAAATATTGGTATCTTAGATATCAATAATTCATCCTGTGAAATAATTTGTTCAGTAGAAACAAATATTTCATTTATGTCAGACCGGTAACTTAGCAACAAAAGAACTTTTATATCACGCGACGGATTTAAACAATTCATTACATCTAAGTAATATCACAGTCTACTTTATACAGTCGCGAAGCTTGAGGTGATTTTTTTGCAAATCTCGCCATAAAGCGCTCCAAGCGGTTAGCAACTAGAAACAATAGACTGTCCACTGTCGACTTTGGATATAGAGTGGACTGAGTCGTATTTCCATTGAGTGCTAGGTCGTTGCGTATTTCGCATTGATGCTCGTGAAGAAAAATCCTAACATCTATTTCTTATTTTACTTCTAGATGCAAAAAGTGGTTAATAAACAGCAGGAGAGAAGATCTCATCACAAAGAATGAAGCATATCTTTATAATAATATAAAGTTTTGCTCTCTTCATTTCGAAAACACACAATTTATGAATGAAAACAAAAATAAATTAATCTGGAATTCAGTTCCAACTTTATTTGATGTTTCAAATAAACCTGTTCTGTTATTACCTGCAGCTGAGAAACAAAAGCTTTGCACTAATTCTACGTCTGTATCAGCTGATTCCTCGAATAATTGTACATTTTCAGACAACTTAGGCCTACTTTTTTTCAAAGGATATGTTTTTAATTATAGCTGTTAATTTTGTTGCTATTTTTATTTGTTACTTTACTAGAGACGTAGAGAAAGTAAGTCTGTTACAATAAAATTTATTGATCACGTTTTATTTCCAATTCTGGTGTGATTATTATTGCTTAACCTCATCCCACTTTGTTAACTACGTAAGCCTACACTACAAGTAACGGTACACGTAAGTTACTCCCATTAATTCATATTTTATTATTATTGTTGTTATATTATTGTTGTATAGGGAAATGCAAATTAATATTTATTGGTTTCATAGTTCATTATTGCTATAACCTTGAATGAGTGAAGCGATTATAGTAAATTTCAGTTCGTTTCGCACAAACAAAAATAATATTAACCTATTTCTTGCAGGTATCTTCAAGTTTATGGCGGAATTTAATATACTTCATTAAAATAATAAATGAACTTTATCCATTTAATATTTCAATAATGGAAGGAAGGTGTTAATTTTTCCAAAAGAACCCGACAACGAAAGTGTAACATATTTTATCGTCTGCTAGGAGAGATCTGTGATGATGAGGCGATAGTAGCGATCCTAGTGGTGGGCAACTACCCATGTTTGCATTTTTACTACATATTGAGCTTCGCGACTGTATATAGTAGACTGTGGTAATATTGTACTAAGTGATTCGCTGGCTAGAGGCCCCAAAGTTTTGTCAATAAAATCGCTATTTATTTATAGTTCGACAAGCAAATTTGTGTACACATACCTTGAATTGCATGAAATAAAAGTTCCTTCCTCCCATCATGTTTGGACTCTCCCCGTGACCTTGAATAATTCTGCATTCATAGCACCAGCGGCAGTGTTAGCCGAATTATGTGATAACATAAACAAAATTGAAGAGGACATGTTCCCTTTTCATAAATACTGGGAAAAAAATCATTTAAAGCTTGAAAAAGACCATTTTGGGCAACATTTGGTGTAAAAAAATGTACCTTCAAAATTTCTATGCAGAAACTGAGAAATAGAGCTCGGAAGTCAGGCAAAATATCATTTATATCTGGGTATATTTGCGAAGCGTTTAATAAAGAAATTGTGGAAAGGAACCTAATTTGGGGAGGTCTCCTATTTTGGGGAGGTGGTGTTTTTCTACCAAGAAAGTGCTCTCATCGTGTTAAAAACATGTAAAGAATTTCTCGGCAACCTACTCGTTACCCGAATTCGCTTGGCTTCAGCCTGAGCCAGCTGCTTTAGCCATGAGGACGTGTTCCCCTTTTGTTACAGAAGTTTATTTTTGCAAGGTTGACATATCGGTAGATTTGTAAATAGAGGTGTTTATTCTATTTTAATATTAATAATATAAATTATACGGTCTGGAGTATTCAACTACGTATTTTGTTTCAATGCCGAGTTCACTATGGTGCTTATTAAAATCAATTTATTTGGTAATTGTAAGTGTCCCAATTTGGGGAGGAGTTGGTTTCCTAATTTGGGGAACTCCATCATACAAGATATAAATAAATCGCCAAACGCCTGTGACTTAATATAAAAAATAAATAACTCTATCCTGGAAGATTCGGGATTCGATAATTAGAGAAGTGGCTGGCAAAACAGTAATTCATCCAGAAATATGCAATAATAATACCTTATGTCAAATATTGTCAATGTTGAAATGAGAATTGATAACTTAAGTCCCGGGATCGAGTTCCTGTTAATGTAATATATGAAAATTATGAAACTCGTTTACGTTCGAGGGCTGTCCTTCCTTAAGGAGATTCAATAATAACTTAAAAAGTTGTTTATAAAATGCAAATTAAAATTAAGTTGACATTTAACATTTAATTTCTTAAGGTGACATGTATTTATTTAGCCTGACGGGTTACTCCCTTGGTTTGAATTATAAATTATTTAAAAATAGCTTGTAAGAGTGCCTTAGACTAGAAATGTTTAGCCTAAATGTAGTTCTGTTTATAAGTATGCATAAGGGTGTAATTGTTTGTCTTATATGAACTGTTGTATCAGTGAAGCGAGGTGAGTCAGTGAAGTTATGGTTTTACAGTGCAGTGAATAGTTCCGATCAGTGATAATTTATAGCGTCAATGAAATGTGTTCTATAGTGTCAGTGAAATGTTTTATAGAGGGTCAGTGAAATGTGTCCTAAAGTGTCAGTGGAATGCGTCATAGTGCCACTACAGTGAGTGAGATGAGAGTAAAGTGAAAGACTACTGAAACTTATGTAGGGCCTATTCATATGTAGGTTGTATTGTAAAATTAGGTTATTTTATGTTTTATTATTAATTGTAATTATTGTGTTAAATTGTATTGTGTATTCTTATTGTATTACGTATATAATTGTATTGTGTATTGTATAATTGTATTGTGTATTGCAATTTTATTGTGTACTGTTTATATTTTGTATTCCACTGCCACCGGGTGCTTGCCCACTTGCAGTGTAAATAAATACATAAACATACTCGCGTCTTAATTACTACCATTATAGGCTCGTTGCATAATATGCTATTATTTGGTAGCATGTTTAATATAGAAGGAATTATTAATCTTTAAAGGCTTTTTTTAATAATGATGTAAACCTGCTCCAAATGATATAGGATAGAAGGCATTCTAGCCTTGAAATAATTTTTAACAATTCCATATTTTGCCGTATTAAATTTAGTATCTTGGTAAAATTTTCTTTGTACTTTGCCGGTCTCTAGTCATAACCAGATATTGTGATACATTTAATAGATAAATGTGGCAGCCAGGTAACACAAACATTCCAGAAAAGAAAAACTAATAACAGACTTAGAACTAATGAAACATTTAAGGAACTGCCTTATTCTCTTACAACTTTTTATACCATTAAGTACGAGAAAAATTCATACCGGCACCGGGAATCGAACCCAGGACCTCTCAGCTGTGCGCGCTGAGTGCTCTCTAACCAACTGAGCTATGCCGGGACCCGATTCACGACGCCGGCCGAACTCCTCTCGTAGTATCGTGTTACGGCCTTACTGCCTGCACTTGAGACGATACACGTCATATATGTACAGGAGCGCATATTACGTGACTTTATGGCCATATTCAACAACAGTTTCTTTAAACTGTTAACATCATATATGTCTCGCCCACCTCATTGTATTTTTCTCGACTAGTATGACTAGTCAGTTTGTTTTTATACCATTAAGTACGAGAAAAATTCGTACCGGCACCGGGAATCGAACCCAGGACCTCTCAGCTGTGCGCGCTGAGTGCTCTCTAACCAACTGAGCTATGCCGGGACCCGATTCACGACGCCGGCCGAACTCCTCTCGTAGTATCGTGTTACGGCCTTACTGCCTGCACTTGAGACGATACACGTCATATATGTACAGGAGCGCATATTACATGACTTTATGGCCATATTCAACAACAATTTTTCTCGTACTTAATGGTATAAAAACAAACTGACTAGTCATACTAGTCGAGCAAAATATAATGAGGTGGGCGAGACCTCATTCATATTTGATACATATATGATGTTAACAGTTTAAAGAAACTGTTGTTGAATATGGCCATAAAGTCATGTAATATGCGCTCCTGTACATATATGACGTGTATCGTCTCAAGTGCAGGCAGTAAGGCCGTAACACGATACTACGAGAGGAGTTCGGCCGGCGTCGTGAATCGGGTCCCGGCATAGCTCAGTTGGTTAGAGAGCACTCAGCGCGCACAGCTGAGAGGTCCTGGGTTCGATTCCCGGTGCCGGTACGAATTTTTCTCGTACTTAATGGTATAAAAACAAACTGACTAGTCATACTAGTCGAGCAAAATATAATGAGGTGGGTGAGACCTCATTCATATTTGATACATATCTCTTACAACTGTTTTTGAGGTTATATTAATCAGATATAAAATAAGAATGAACTCTTACTACCAGCAACTGCATTAGCGCCAGGTTTAATCCTTACAGCTGTGTGAGAATTGTAGCTGTAAACACTGTATTAGGATTGCGCGTTTATAAACACTTGAAGTGCACTTGCAAAGCAAGTCCGTTAAACTTAAACCTGGATAAGACGTAAAGTGGCAAAACAAAGTTGAACCGCTCTTCTCTGACTTCAACAGACTTTAAGGTTAAGAGCATTATAATACAAAGTGCAAGCTGTGATTTTATAGTTAATATCTCAACAACACACCCCGGATAAGTACACGAGTTTTGAGCTAGCGACAAAGGGTTCAGTTTTCTACTAGACATAGTGAAGAACATAGTAAGGCTTTTAATTGACCTGTACACAATAGAGAATCTGCACAAATGTGTAGTATTATTTCGAGCATAATAATTTTCAAGAATCTGATGTTATACTTTTTTTTTTCCCGGGAGATCTTCAATTGTGCATGACTCTCATAAAAATGTCGGAAAATATATTACTTCCATGACGACTGGAGCTGTGTTCTTTGCTCTGTCTGGCTTTATTACTTTAAGTAGTGTCCCGCCATGTTGATCTCATGACACATATTAACATTCAGTCATGACTGAAAATCCTCTGAAAGGTGAGCTGCAAAAGTGCAAGGTGTCATACTCTTGACTACATAGTAATATTAAATTTGTGCTGTTAACGGTGTTTATAGTGTTACAGGTAGGTTGAAGGTTGATATGGTTGCTCATGGTGATGGATTACCATTTTTATGGTGGTAGTGACTGATTATGGATTTGGTGATGATGGTGACGGATGATGGATTTGATGTTGATGGTGACGGATGATGAATTCAATATTGGTTGTTACGGAAGATGGATTCGGTATTGGTTGTTACGGAAGATGGATTCGGTATTGGTTGTTACGGAAGATGGATTCGATATTGGTTGTTACGGAAGATGGATTCGATATTGGTTGTTACGGAAGATGGATTCGATATTGGTTGTTACGGAAGATGGATTCGGTATTGGTTGCTACGGATGATGGATTCGGTATTGGTTGTTACGGAAGATGGATTCGATATTGGTTGTTACGGAAGATGGATTCGGTATTGGTTCTTACGGAAGATGGATTCGGTATTGGTTGTTACGGAAGATGTATTCGGTATTGGTTGTTACGGAAGATGGATTCGATATTGGTTGTTACGGAAGATGGATTCAGTATTGGTTGTTACGGAAGATGGATTCGGTATTGGTTGTTACGGAAGATGGATTCGGTATTGGTTGTTACGGAAGATGGATTCGGTATTGGTTGTTACGGAAAATGGATTCGATATTGGTTGTTACGGAAGATGGATTCGGTATTGGTTGTTACGGAAGATAGATTCGGTATTGGTTGTTACGGAAGATGGATTCGATATTGGTTGTTACGGAAGATGGATTCGGTATTGTCGATGGATGATGTATGCGGTGTTGGTGGTGACGGTTGATTGATTCGGTATTGGTGGTGACGGATGATGAATTTGGTGTTGGTGTTGACGGATGATGGATACGGTATTGGTAGTGACGGTTGATTGATTCGGTGTTGGTGTTGACGGATGATGGATACGGTATAAGTAGTGACCAATGATGGATTTGGTGTTGGTGTTGACGGAAGTTGGATGCGGTATTAGTAGTGACGGTTGATTGATTCGGTCTTCGTGTTGACGGATGATGGATGCGGTATTGGTAGTGACTGTTGATTGATTCGGTGTTGGTGTCGATGGATGATGGATACGGTATTGGTAGTGACGGATGATGGGTTCGGTGTTGGTGTTGACGGATGATGGATACGGTATTGGTACTGACGGTTGATTGATTCGCAATTTGTAGTGACGGATGATGGATTCGGTGTTGGTGTTCTCTGATGATTGATACGGTATCGTTAGTGACGGTTGATTGATTCGGAATTGGTAGTGACGGTTGATTGATTCGGTGTTGGTGATGATGGATACGGTATTGGCAGTGACGGTTAATTGATTCGGTGTTGGTGTTGACGGATGATGGATACGGTATTAGTAGTGACGGTTAATTGATTCCGAATTGGTAGTGACGGATGTTTTATTCGGTGTTGGTATTGACGGATGATGGGTACGGTATTGGTAGGTGACGATTGATTCATTCGGATTTGGTAGTGACGGATGATAGATTCGGTGTTGATGTTGACGGATGATGGATACGGTATTGGTAGCTGACGGTTGATTGATTCGGAATTGGTAGTGACGGATGATGGATTCGGTGTTGGTGCTGACGGATGATGAATATGATATTGGTAATGACGGTTGATTGATTTGGTGTTGGTGGTGACGGATGATTAATTCGATATTGATAGTGACGGTTGACTGATTCGGTGTTGGTGGAGACGGATGATGAATTTGGTGTTGGTGGTGATGGGTGTTATATTTGATATTAGTCATGACGGGTGATGGATTCAGTGTTTGTGACGAGTGATGGATTTATTGTTCACAGTGGCGGATAACGAATTTGGTGTTGTTAATGACTGATTGAGGGTTTAGTTTTAGCGATGATGGCTGATGGATTTTATTTTGGTGCTGATGGATGATTGATTTTTATTTGTGGTGAAGGATGATGTATTTCGTGTTGGTGGTAAGGGATAGTGTATTTGGAGTTGATAAAGACAAATGTTGGATTTGTTGTTGGTTGTGAATGATTATGGATTTGGTGGTGTTAGTGACTGACGATGCATTTGTTATTCATGATAACGATTGATGGATTTGGTATTGCTGGTGACGGATAATTAATTTGGTTTCTGAATTGTCTTCATTGAAGAAAAGTAGGAGGTAGGCCTACTATTAGAGCGAAATGTTTTACGAAAACGTTTAACCTTCACATTCTGTTTCTCCTACACAGTATTCACTCATGTGCGAATTATTAATATAGTTTCAATATGTGTTTTAGACCACCTTGTCATACATATTCATTCTTCCATTGAATTTTTCTGTCATTTTCATTATACTTGTATATTCTTCTACTTCATTACATTGTTATTACCAATTTCAATAAATAATCGAAATTATGGCCTCTAAACGAAGATGAGTAAAATTTTGCGTTGTAGACGATATGAAGTTAAGAGGGAAAATTATTGGTAATTATAATATTTTAATTATTATCTAGAACCCTCATTAAGTATCGTCGCATTTAATTATTTAACTGTTTGGCTTGGAAGTTAAGAATAATGACATAGATATAAAATAATGGAATTCGTAATGTACAAAGGATTGTTAAGGACTTTATAACGTTTTCTGTTACGAGAAGCCCCACCACCACTACCATCACCACTTAAACGAATTTCCATTTTTATTGCTTTAGAATTCATGTGTTGAACATTTAGAGAATTGTTCTATATAAGAGGTACTTAACAAGGCCCTGAACAAGTTTGAGCGTGCTCTAGGAAATTAAAAGGAGCCCTTTAGAAATGTGTAAAAGGGGGAGGGGAAGGGTTTGGCGCCATGATATGAACAAGCAATTGTTAAGAGAAACCAGACTACGGAGGTTGTACCCCGCCCACCGTCCTCTGTGGTGTAAAACATGGAAACTTCTAGTTGCCATTACCTCTCCGGTTAAGCTGGCTGGAATTTCAAGAACTCCAGTATTTACTATGAATACGATCTGTAATTACATTTCGCACGCTGTACTGCGAGCCATTTCGATGCCTGGTGTAAGGAGATACGGTACCCTGGCCTAGTTCATACTTGTACGCGAGAGAGAGGAGTTCCAACCTCCCAAACAACTCACGTGTCTTATTTAAGTGTGCAAGTTCGGCCATATTTACTAATTATCACTTATCTCAACACGGTTATTTTGCCGTCGCACAGTGTGTAATTTAGCGAGTCTAGCCGGCCAAAAATCATTTCTCGGAAACTAATCGCTCAATTTTCATAAAATTTGGTATGTACCTTTAAGGGGAGTTGGTCATTATCGCATGCAAAATAATGGTAAAAATAGCCTATCCTCTAGCAGTCATAAATATAATAGTCTACTATTTATCAGTGGGTCGCCCTGGTTGTCAAGTTGGTATAGCGCTGGCCTTGTATGCCCAAGGTTGCGGGTTCGATCCCGGGCCAGGTCGATGGCATTTAAGTGTGCTTAAATGTGACAGGCTCATGTCAGTAGATTTACTGGCATGTAAAAGAACTCCTGCGGGACAAAATTCCTGCACATCCGGCGACGCTGATATAACCTCTGCAGTTGCGAGCGTCGTTAAATAAAACATAACATTTTTTTTATCAGTGGTCTTTCATTTTTGTTAGCTATGTGTGTATACATATTAAGCTTTAAAATGAAAAAGAATGGTGACTCTAGAGTAAATCTGTATCCTTAAATTAATTTTTTTAATTAAGCACAATTTTTTTTTATAAATTCACTTCATGTCTGTGATTAGGTACACTCTATTCACTTATTATAACACATATTGAATTGAAAATTTGACCACTTACTGCTAACAGATACTAAAACATACCCTACTAAAATTATTCATATATCTGTAATATTATGGGCATAGGGCTTATAGTAATCATCACCGTCAATAAATTAAAAAAAATTGAAGATTAGTATAAGCCCTATGCCCATAATATTACAGATATTTTAATAATTTTAGTAGGGTATGTTTTAGTATCTGTTAGCAGTAAGTGGCCAAAATTTTAATTCAATGTGTGCTATGTTAAGTGAATAGAGTGTACCTAATCACAGGTATGTAGTGATTTTATATAAAACATATGTTTAAATTAAAAAATTAATTTAAGGGTAAGATTTACACTAGATTAACCATTCTTTTTTCATTTCAAAGTTTAATGTGTATACATATATCACTAAAAAAATGAAATAGCTGTGATAAATAGTATTACATTTATGACTGCTTGAAGATAGGCTATTTTTACCATTACTTTGCATGCGATAACGTCCAATTCCCCTTAATTATTGAAGTGGATAAGCTTTAATAATGAAAATGAAAATAGCAACTATTTTCACTGAAAATAAAATGAGTAATATCGTAAAAAAATTCAATTTGAGTGAAAAAATAAATTAATGTTCATAATATGGAATGCGCTTACAATTGAAATGAAAGACGAAGGAATATTGCTACATATCTTACTCGTTCAGATGTCAGATGCATCCCCATCATAATCTGTAGCCTCGCTGCTAGTCTCTCCTTTGACAACACCGACTAATGGAGGCTCGGAGAACTGCAGCACTACCATTGAAATCGACCGCGATTTTCTCTTCTTAAATTCTTTAAGCTGGTGATGTAAGGGTCCAAAGAAATAAGTAGCCTAAGTAAAATATCAGTATTTGTGTCTTTCTTGATGCGTTTCTTGCGAAGACTTCTTTGAAAAGTCTAATATAGTATTTGTTCCTAGCTTTCTCAGATAATTTACCAATAGGTATAATAGTGTCCCTGTGACCTGTCCGTGAGCCAAGAGTTTGTGGAGGGTTGTAAGTATATAATACTATTTGTGCTAGCATAAATATAATTCCCTTGTCTCCCTTTCATACATGTCAAATGCCCGTTTATCAGTATTGCAAAACCGCAAGAAAAGATTTGTAATATTATGTGCGTAGACGATTTATTAGATTTCCATCTATTCCCGTAATACACGTATATGTGAAAGTGGAAACCGTCCTCAAAAATCTTCTTGCGGTATTTACATCGGTTTTATTGCGACTACTTTGTTTTATTATGTCAACAAGTAGTCCCCTTTCCTGCCTGAACCTATCCCGTCTTCAATGTTTCGCAATAAATAATACGGTGGATCTAAATTAACTGTTACAAGATTTTACATTTCCCTTAATTCTTTATATTGATTAGGAGTCAACTATAAATCAGTAATCAAAGCGAGATTCTTATTAGGTGACAGTTGTTGGTCGTTCCTGCAAAATCAATTTTCACGTTCCTTTTCTCTGATTTGTCGCACGTTGAAGTGATGAAAGTGAAAGATCTCCTACAATATTGGCCGAATCTCTTTTCCTAGAAGTTCTGAAACTCATATGGGCAGCAGAAAGCTGTTCTTCTCACGATCTTTCTTTAAAAAGTGGATTACTTTTTTTCCGTTTTGATCTTTCGCTCAGTTCTACGAAAAGTTAACGTGGACGTCCTCGAATGCTTGTACTGGTAGACTCAAATTGGAATTGTTTTGTAGTAGATGTCAAAGAATAATATATATTTCATTCCCAGGCTTTGCATCTTGGTTCAAACATAGTGCATAATATTTTAAGAAATGTTTCTCATTTATGCTGTATTTTTCCCACCGTAATCGAATTTTCGAGCATAGAAATTTAATTAATTTCTTTATTGACTGTAAAATGTCTTCAGAGTAGTCTTTGAGACCAAAATGTTCAATTATATATCTTAGAATTTTACTTTTCCCTCTCTCTTGTTCCACACCTGGAAAACAGCTCTCCGGGTTACGGAGCGCGTGGTGTCTGAAAATAATTAATAGTTTTTCTGTCTGCATCTGGTTGCAGAACAAAATCACGACGTCTTGCTCAGAAAAGCTTAATGAATATCTCCACAAAGTTTTAGCGAGTTGATAGAGGGCTACACCTTTTAAAAGTGAACTCGAAGTCCTATAATAAGGTGAAACTCTAACTCTTTGCACATGTTTACCCAGACATTTATTCTAGACAATAAGATAATAATTTTTGACACGAAAATTAGCTTATATGTAATTACATACCTTCTTATAATATATCCACACTCTGTATTAGAAAAAATACTGTACTAACTTCACCACTTTTCACCATTCAAATACAAACTGCACGCCCGCCTCTGTAGCGTAAATGATCTTATCGGAGAAATGCAACTTTCGCTCTGTCGTGAGGGTCTCCTACAAGATGCAAACATCTGTCTACCACTTGGATATTATATTTCGGAGTGTTATAAACACGCCTGCCCAAGAATTGAGCATTAAAGACAGGGGTGAGAGATATGATTTTTGGCCTGCTAGATGCTTGAAATTACACACTGGGCGTCGTCAAGTATTTAGTCCGTTATGTAGTACCTGCAATGCATATTTCCTGATTCCTGTATGAATAATTTATCAGCAGTTTTATAATATATTCATTACTTCATGTTTTCCAATATTTATTTACATTTCATTCATTATTAATTTAGTTTCAATCATTTTGTTCCTACTATAATTAATAATAATAATAATAATAATAATAATAATAATAATAATAATAATGATTATTTATTTAACCTGGCAGAGTTAAGGTCATACGGCCTTCTCTAACACTCAACCAGGAGCAAAACTGCGTTACAAAAAACACTACAAATTTACAAAGTACACTACAATTTTACACACAAAACTGAATAAGATAATAATAATAATAATAATAATAATAATAATAATATAATGTAAATACCAAGTAGAAATCAGATATAATATATTACATTCAGGAAGAAAGGAAAAAGCATAATAAAATGTGAACAGCAGGTCAAAATAAATGAGACATACAAAGTATATAAAAGATAAGACAATTATTGATGATGATAATAATAATAATAATGATAAATAATAAGAATAGTAGTAGTAGTAGTAGTAGTATAATAATAATAATAATAATAATAATAATAATTTATTTAACCTGGCAGAGTTAAGGCCATACGGCCTTCTCTAACACTCAACCAGGAGTAAAACTGCGTTACAAAAAACACTACAAATTTACAAAGTATACTACAATGTTACACACAAAACTGAATAAGAAAATAATAATAATAATAATAATAATAATAATAATAATAATAATAATAATAACAATAATAATAATAACAATAATAATAATAGTAATAATAATAACAAGAATAATATAATGCAAACAACAAGTAAATAGAAATCAGACATAATATATAACATACAGAAAGAAAGGAAAAAGCATAATAAATTGTGAACAACAGGTCAAAATAAATGAGACATACAAAGTATAAAAAATAAGACAAGCATTGATGATAATAATAATGATAAATAATAAGAATAGTAGTAGTAGTAGTAGTAGTAGTAGTAGTAGTAGTAGTAGTAGTAGTAGTAGTAGTAGTAGTAGTAGTAGTAGTAATAATAATAATAATAATAATAATAATAATAATAATAATAGTAATAATAATAAAATAGTGCAGTACAAAGCATACAATGAATACAATATTTCTAGGTACACACAGTAAGGAAAATTATGATTATATATAGCTCAAGTTATTACATTATAGATATGCCATTATCGGGAAATATAAAACAGAAAGATAAAATAAGTTAAATATCACCAGAACATAAAAAATTGTGAATACGTGGAAACATGCAATACGACACTTGTCATAATAGTAAGTTAGTTTGGCAACTCGTCATAAGATAATTTTCTAACTTGGATTTGAAAGATTTTCATGTTCGGCAGCCCTTGACCTCAGGCGGCAGAGAGTTCCAGTGACGAGAGATAGCAACAGTGAAAGATGAGGAATACAGAGATGATGTTTGAAGTGGAATTTCTAGCGTGTTATCGCGTTGTGATCGAGTATTAATATTATGATAGCGAGAGAGAGTAGGAAAACGAGCGAATAAATAATAGGGGGATGAAATGTGCATAATTCGATATAAGAGAGAAAGTAAGTGCAGATTTCTCCTCTCATGTAACCTAAGCCATGATAACTTCTCGAAAGAAGGTGAGATATGATCAATTATATATTATTTCTAATTTTTTCATTACATTCTATATAATTCTCTCCTACACTCCCGACATGGGGAACTATTAATAATGGAATTCTTCAAGGATAAATATTAGATCCCCTACTTTTTCTAGTTTTATTAAAATTATCTTGCCCCCCCCCATAATAAAATATGTAGGTTACTCCATATTATTTGTAGGTGACACAAGTATAGTGATTAAAGCCAATAACTCCAACACGTTCCAATCTTCAACAGAGAAAATTCTCCTCAAAATATGTGATTGGTTCTCAGCCAATAAATTAGTGTTAAATTGTAACAAAACTAACATAATTCAATTTAAATCCTGCCCAAATTCAACCTCGCAAATTTCAAGAACAATAATTAAAAATAGATCCCTAATAGAAACAACAAAATCAAATTTCTTGACTTACAAATCGATAATGTGTTAAATTTGAAAAACTATATTAAAGAAATCACTTCCAAACTAAATTCAGAATGTTTTGCTATTAGATCTATGCAAGAATAGTATATGAATACCTTAAAAACTATATACGTTGGATACTTCGACCTGTAATGAGTTTTGGAACAATATTCTCGGGAAATTCTACAGATAGTACAAGTATATTCCTACTAAAAAAAGTAATTAGAATAGTAGGTGCCAAACCTAGGGAATCGTATAGGACCATTTAAAATATATATATATATATATATATATATATATATATATATATATATATATATATATATATATATAATGCCCATGGCTTGTCACTGTATGTTTTCGTTAATAAACTTCCTCGTATGTAACCGTGAAAACTTTGTAACTAAAAACAAGAGTTCATAGCATAGGTAAGCGTCAAAAAATTACTTTCATACTCCATCGACAAGTCTATCGTGCTATCAAAAAGGAGTGCCTTATATGGCAGTAAATTTTTTAATAGACTCCCTATGGAATAAAAGAATCAAAGTCAAAACATAAGATTATTTAGGGCCAAATTAAAGAAGTGGGCCTACTTAATTTCTCACGCCTTCTCTACTGTAGGTGAATTTATGATATTCAGCAACACTTCATGAAAATTTCTGTCTTGTATTAAGTATTGATTCTAAACCTTTGTGTTGTACTAGTATAAATATTGTAAAACTTTTCTGTATATACAGTATTTCAAATAGACTGTGACTATAATTAAGACTTATAATACTATTAAGATGTTTTCGACATGTTCCATATTCTAGCTGTGAAGCGATGTACGGATACCATGTAATATAAATGAATAAATGCAATACAATACAATTACTTTATTCGTTCTCGTCTTCGAATTTATGTTTCATTTATATTCTTTATTCCTTACTTAATTTCGAACACATCAAAATTCACTTATTCATTTATTGATTTAATATTTATATATTTTGTCTACAAATTATTTTCGTTTATTTGAATATTTACCTATAATTGTAGTCATTATTCAAATCTGTATGTTTACAATTTATTTCCACCAATCTGCACTCCATATCGCCTGCTTTAATCCGTCATAAATGCCTTATTGATATCTTTCCATACCTTTAGTCTTATTGTTTTCTTTTTCCTTAAGCAAACCACGATTTTTTGTGCACTTTTAATGTTATCCACATTGTTTTTACTAAAGTTGTTTTTTCATTTTCTTTCATTTCCATGAAATTGATTTATATTCTTTTTACTTTTATTATAATTACATACTAACTTTTATTCCTTTTAGAAATTGTCTTTATTTACGTCCAGCGCTTTTATATGTATATTCAAATTACACGTGTTCACTTCTATTTCAGTTAGGTATTTCATTTTATGTTTTATTTTTGTATGAAATTATTTAGCTAGGTTTTCCTTCATTTTTCATGTTATTGCTTTTATTTCTGATACGTTTTCACTTATTAATTTTAACGTATCCAATTAATTTAATTTAATTAAAATTTCCTGTGTGTATTATTGTTTAATTTCCTTTCTACACTTATAGAAAGACTTCGTTGGTAACTTATTTTCCATTACGCAGGTAAATTATTTTTTTTATATTTATAAATGACCTCTTCTGTTATTTACTGAACTTCCAATTTATGCTGATTTGTTTACTACTTTTATTTACAAGTATTTATTTTCTCGCGTTTGTGTATTTGTATTTATTATACTTGTTTAGGTTCCAATTATTCCAATTGTACGTAGGATGGAATACGCAAGGATTTCCGATATCATCCAGAATTTACATTTCAACATCGTATTGAAATATATATTTGAAAATCTTCGATGTATCAGGAATAAATCGGCACGTAAGAAGCGTCACCCAGTTTCGGGAATGAATCTACAGTTGTGATGGTTTGAAAATTTTACTTCAGTTTCAGTTTAAAATTGAGAGTAAGAGCCTGTGATGAGAAAATTAACTGATGAAGGGGATGCAATATGTCTCTCTTCATATGAAGCGATATTCCGAAATTGGTCACAGCTCACAAAATTTTCAGTATGATTCACTCAAGGTGCATCGCAAGTGTATAATTTCGTATTGTTATTGGAGAACTCGCAATTAAATCGAAAGAGTGGTTTCACAGGACTGTAGCTGCTCTCGATGCCGAGATATTACTGAGAAAGTTCGCGAGACACGGCTCATTTTATGCGCATATTCGGCGCCTTCATGCAAGAGGAGGTAGCATCGTTGGTAGTGGTCACAAACGTTGCATTGGTTCAAGGTCTAACTACAAATGATATCAGCATTCGACTATATCTCATAGCATTGCTACATTAAGCATTTGAAATTCTGCTATTCTTGTCACCATGGTTCCCATTCTCGGTGCGGGGAAAGACGTATTCAATGTCAAAAATTGACAAACTCAAGCACTCTTAATGTCTCAACCTGAAATTAATGATAAAAAGGCCAGTAAATTATGAAAATCCGACAAGTTGGACCAAGTCTCTTGATCGCCTCCTGAGGATTCGCGTACATTCATCCAACAATGATGCCAGCAGTTTTTTCAATGTCAAAGTTGTGTCGCACAACATTTTGATGAAGCTCAACCATATGTTTTAATGGAAATGAAGTCTGGTCTGCGTGCAGACCAGTGCGGGATTAGTATTCTGGTACTTCAAAATATTTCACCGAGTAGAGAGCAACATGAAGGCGGGTTTTGTTGTGGAAATTTCGACAATGAATGCAGTGAAAATGATCATTTGCTATGCTAAAATATTTACTTTGCATTGCTGTACATTCAGGACACTTTCATCGAGGAAACAAACTCTGTCCGGCCTAGATTACACCGCCCCAAACTAACAGAGCCACCTCCAAAGTTGCGTTTCATCTGTTGGTCCACAGTTCAATTCCGGTTTTATCTCACAAACTGTGATCATTCTGATCGATGCTGAGCTGTAAGCTGGGGATAATTTACAGGTCTTGAAGTCAAATTCTTCAGGCAATATTTAATGCTTCTGGCACACGATTTCTACCTGAACTGCTGTCCTATGGAGATCTCTTACGGTTTGGAGAACCAGAAACCTGTTGGATGAACTTCTCCGACTGCTTGCTTCTGGTTTTCTTTCGTATGTGCAAAGTTCACGAAATCGTTGTGTGAACCTTTACAAATGAAGAGTCCACTGAAAGAATGATGGATGTCACTTTCTTGTCGAAAATGAACCAAGACTGTCAGTGCATAGCTTGAGACATATAGAATGTACATAGAGAGTTATGTGGCATTAACACTGATAGTCATTGCCCAGTAATGATCGGAAAATCATAGTTAAGCTTTGAGCGCTAAGCATTTCAAACTTTCAATTGCTTCTCCTGCAAAATGTATTCCAAATGACATTCATCATTCTTGCAGAGGACTCTTCAAATGTGAACGAGAAGCCAAAGCAAAGTATTTACTTTTTTACAGAAATTGTGCCGCACATTGATACTCTATCCATAGTTTACGCCCCATTGTTATAAAACTTGAAAGTTTTTATTGCTTATGGATGCAATAAAGCAACAAGCACATTGTCTCTCGGGGGTAGTGAAAAGTTGTTCATAAGGAGCATTTTATGACCTCTAAAGCCACATGTTTGTCCAAAAAGGTTGAAAACTTATTCTTCTCCAAAAATATTGAATGTACAGAGTGGTTATAAAGTAGGTGTGCATGTAAATACTATCCAAATTTCACGAAAGGATCCCTGCGAGGGGAGTATGGTGCTTGCGGGGTAAGAGGAGAGAGTAAGAAAATAACTCGGCGTTCTTGAAGGCGCAGGTGGATAGGAGTGATGTCATTGGCCGACTCGAGCAAACAAGACTCAGTCAATGGCCGGCCGGTTCCTTGTCGGGGATAGGTTATAAGAGTGGGGGAAAAGCTCGCATTCCTTGCTCGGATCTTCTCGTGAAATGCGGACTGTGTATGTATATATATATATATATATATATATATATATATATATATTGTCTTACATAGTTATCTGTTATGGTTAACAATGGTGTGTATATTTGAGAAGTCTGTATAATATACCTAACGCACTGTCCCCAGTAATTTTATATAGTCACGGTCTAAAGATTGCTTATTTACTTTTTTGTAGTAACAGCGCAGGTGAGCTGAATCTCAGGTGAAATTACCTGCCGAACGCGGTATGAAAACATTGCGAAGAAAAGTCTCGTATACACATTCATAGAGAAATTATTATTTTCAGCAATTATAGTTTGTTCTAAAACATATTTAAGAGCGACAAATACATATTGCGAGGAATGATTTCTCATCAACCTTCATTACACATTAAATGACACTAACAACATTGGAAAATTAACCCCATACATATATTCAAGACCTTTGTATTTAATTTAACATGAACTTTCTACTACACGACCATGAAACTTACCGAAACATCTGGCAGTACAAAATATTCAAATAACATTCTGAAAGTGGGCAACATTAGCTACTATGAATGCTGCAGATCGTCTCAATCAGTTTGGAAGCATTCGTGTGAAAACACTTTTTTGTATTTCCTGACTACCATAGTTACCAAGTTTCAACCAGGATTTGAACCCCGGGCTGCTCGTTTCACGGTCGGACGTTACGTCATAGCGTTGGACTCTACATAGGGATAGTTAATTTTGTGACTATTCTTTTGTCCAGTTTAGATCAAGGATCTCGAGTTATGCGAACACGAAAGTTCTGAGGCACGTGTACATCGCGGGGCAATTTTATAGCGCCGCATATTTGCTCTGGCTTCCGAAATTGTTTCTTCCGAACGTCATATAAACTTTGATTTATGTCCTGTGGGATTAAAAAGAAGAATACTTGAAAGGCATACTTTATGCCCTCATTTTGTGCGGTTTGAACACATGACGGCATTATCCATCTTGTCCTAGTCTTTATGATCAAGGTAAACAAGCAATATAAATAAGAAACAAAAATGAAAAAGAGCTTGCAGATAAGAGACAAGTGTCTGTCGCGGAGTTTTATGACGTCTTCCCTGCTTCTACGTGACCTTATCCGCCTCGAATCACAAGAGCTCTACTTGAAGCCCATGTAAACCCTTGTAAGAAATCGGAAATCTTCAGAAACTCTTGTAATAAGAACGTAAGATTACTTCTAGCTTTAAAATCAATCTGTTTTAACTTCAGGGTACAACGATGCTTAGAAAAATATCTCTGTATGCTTTCTTAGATTATACAGTGCTTTTTCATCTTCCTGCTTATTCCCATGAGATAATTGAATAATGAACAATGAAAATAGGAGTAGAAGGAAAAATATACCCAAAACAAACACTCCAAACAAGCACAATGTCAATTAAAGAAGTCTTAGGCCCAGTTTCACCAACCTTTGTTATGTATTTAATATGTCGTTACGACAGTTTAACAGTTAACTTAACGGAAACATGTTTCATCAACTGCTGTTACTGCTAACATCATGCTAAACTCACTGTTAAATTAACATAACATACTCCGGCAGTAAAAACCTTAACGTCCTGTTAAAGCATTAATCATGGCTGCCAGGGAACTTATGTTACAATCTGCTTTATTATATCGAGATATATATGCACTGAAAACGATTAGCTCCAATCATTACTTCAGCATTTTTAATCATTTAGAGATATTCATTCATTCATTTATTTTATTCCATTGATCGTACATGAGCAATGAAGCTTTAAGATGTGGAAGAAGTCAAAATTTTACAATATTACAATTACATTTTTACAAATTTTTACAGTTTTACAATTTAGTAATTTTCTACAATTTTTACAATTTTGTGCAATTTTTACACTATTTTGGCGAGGTGTAGTGAGATGAGGTGAGGTCCGAGGATTCGCCAAAATATTACCCGGCATTTGCCTTTTGGTTGGGGAAAACCTCGGAAAAACCCAACCAGGTAATCAAATCAAAGGGATTGATGCCGAGGACTCGCCATAGACCATGAATACTAACACAATTGATATTAATATTAGCACTGCATCCGCAATAAAGAGAAGATGTGTGCTTATTAATGTAAGGATTTATGTGATTATTATTCCGTATTAATACTCAGATATAACTGCAGATTTTCAAAACGATATTTCTTTACTTCACTGATTTAACAGTATTATGATTAATGATCGGTGTCTGGTAGAGTTCCTGGGTAGCTCAGTTTCCCGGGTTCCATACCCGGCTCCGGAACAATTTTTCCCTCGAAATTATTCAAAATTATTCATGACTAATGATGTTTGAAAATATTTAAGGTGTCTAAGATATGAAAATAATATTAACACTTTCCATTTTTATTCAGCACCACAATAATCATCATTTTCTATTGTTCCACTTGATCCTGAATAATTGAAAGAATTTTCAAATCCATATCAACTTCGAGAGTGAAAGTACTACCGCCAGTTTCAGATGTTCCACTGTACCTTTTGCAAGATTCTTCTCAGAATTCCGCTTAATACTTTTATAACATGGATTTGTTTCATAGTTTGAGTTTTCATATCTAAATGGCGATTGAAATCTTGGGTTAAAGAAACTCATGCTTATTCCTTTTCCCTTATGGAAGTTTCATCAAACTACGTTTGTATTCAATTACATTTTTATACGCTCTAATTAGTTGCTAGTTGTACTAAAATAATTATATTTATCATATAAGGTGGAATTACTAATTCTTAGATGTTTCTTTTTCTCGATTTACATTATAATTATACTGTAAAATACAATTTTCTGGGAAAACAAATGACTACACTACAACTATAGACACATTCAGTAAATTTTTATACATTCACTGCTCCTTTGATTCCTGTTACATTGCTATTAACATCATGTTACCTAACAAAAGTACTTCAATTTTTTTTATTATAGTTGGTTATTTAACGACGCTCTATCAACTACTAGGTTATTTAGCGTCGATGAGCTTGGTGATAGCGAGATGATATTCAGCGAGATGAGGCCGAGGATTCGCCATAGATTACCTTGCATTCACATTACGTTTGGGGAAAACCTCGGAAAAAACCCAACCAGGTAATCAGCCCGATCGAACCCGCGCCCGAACGCAACTTCAGACCGGTAGGCAAGCGCCTAACCGACTGAGCCACGCCGGTGGCAGTACTTCAAATGATTGGTGAAACATTATTATACTAACAATATGTTTAATTTTTAACAATGCGTTAATTAACATGGTGTTAGCGTTATTTGAATGAAGGTTGGTGAAATTGGGGCCTTAAGAAGTCAATCTGTGACCAGATCAAAATCATTCTATGCGTCTTCTTAACGGACATACACCCTCTTTTGTAACGTGAGTCAAATAATTCATTTACGGATTTTCTAACATAACTATGAAGATGGCTCCCAAGCTAAACTATAGTCCCGTCGCTCTAATTTCCGGCAGCCAATCGCGTTGCAGGTCGGCTACATTTAAACGTGTGCGTATTGTGATTCGCTGATTCATTTCTTAAGGCTCGATAAAAACTTAATACATTCGCCAGCCATTTTAGCTCTTTAGTTGGCGTTCGCAGGAAGCACACGAAGACGTTATTTGCCGCTCAATTATTTGCTGAATTACATTGCGTTTGATTTATTATCATAGGAGTTACGGCATGATAATGTTTAACGGTGTTGCAAATAGATTCCTCGTATGGTAGCTCGGCAACGTAAGAACAAAAATGGCGCATGATACTACCTACTTAGACTTTATAGAGCTTTCACTTTCTAAGACGTAAGCAAAGAGGCGGAGTCACGCCGGAAGTAACAGAGTCGGGACTATAGTCACCTAGGTATTTATAAACTTAGTTCAATATTAACACGTAAAAGTAACCATCATATACACCGTGTTCCGCTTATAAGTATAACAAAAGAAATAGCTATAACTTCTGAATTAATACAAGTATATAGTTGAAACCAACTGCTACAAAGAATGAAAACTGGGAATTTTTGTTACCTTATGTTCCATAAACCTCAACATGGCTTCCATTGGTGGCACGGGAAATATCCAACCGGTATTCAACCTCGACCCAAGTGTTATGAAGCATCTGTGGTGTAACATTGTTGACAGCAGCATAAATTCTTTCTTGTAAGTCTGCCAAATCACGTACTGGCGTCCTGTAGACCTGGTCCTTAACAAACCCCCACAGGAAAAAATCAGGTGGTGTTAGATCTGGTGATCTGGCAGGCCATGTGATGTACGGTGATCCTCTTCCGATCCATCTTGCAGGGAATTGTTCGTCTAAGAATGTGCGAACCATGTTGGCAAAGTGTGGTGGAGCCCCATCTTGCTGGAAAATTGCTCCATCTGGGAGTTGTGGCACAGCATACAGTTGCAACATATCCAGGTACGTGTTTGCAGTGACTGTCTTTTCAGCAAAGAAATAGGGACCAATGATTCTGTCACGCATGATCCCACACCAAACATTCCATTTAGGGGAATCCCGTTGGTGTTCAATTACGACACTTGGATTTTCCGACCCCCAGATGCGACAATTGTGTCGGTTTACTTTTCCACTGACGTGGAAGGTTGCCTCATCTGAGAAACAGACTCGAGTTAGAAATGTGCAAGATGGGGCTCCACCACACTTTGCCAACATGGTTCGCACATTCTTAGACGAACAATTCCCTGCAAGATGGATCGGAAGAGGATCACCGTACATCACATGGCCTGCCAGATCACCAGATCTAACACCACCTGATTTTTTCCTGTGGGGGTTTGTTAAGGACCAGGTCTACAGGACGCCAGTACGTGATTTGGCAGACTTACAAGAAAGAATTTATGCTGCTGTCAACAATGTTACACCACAGATGCTTCATAACACTTGGGTCGAGGTTGAATACCGGTTGGATATTTCCCGTGCCACCAATGGAAGCCATGTTGAGGTTTATGGAACATAAGGTAACAAAAATTCCCAGTTTTCATTCTTTGTAGCAGTTGGTTTCAACTATATACTTGTATTAATTCAGAAGTTATAGCTATTTCTTTTGTTATACTTATAAGCGGAACACGGTGTATTATATTCCTAAGTGATATAGTATTAAAATTGTGTAATCAAGATGTATAAATAATGTAACAGAAGTACATATGTTCCATTTATTCCGTTATTGGAAATACAAATAAAATAACACATAAGCCTACTTATATGCAATATAAAGCGTTAATAGCCTATTTCAAGAAAAGCTTAGTTACAACTAGTCTGCATTTAAATATATTATTTTATGTACGTTAGAAAATACTCGTACGTAAGTAACTTATTTCAGTTACATTGCAACGAAAGGGGAAACTCGGTTAAGAAGACGCCTATAAGGAACGGATGGTAACTCTTGCACCAAAATGAAACTGGTAATAGATCATGAGGAGAGATTTGAAAAAATCTAAATTTTTTTCTCCAACATTCAACGTTTTAGAGAAAATCGTTATGTTTCTATGAAGCATTTGGCAACATCACGGCTGCTGCAATAACTCTAAGCAAGCACGGCCTTCCCCTCCCCTCAGTCGGTAACACGGGACGAGTGCTGCGTTGCAAGATTTATTTCAAAGATTTTCGCTATTATTCGATTTAAATTCATGGGTAAACAGTTTAATTTGCAAGATAAGATTCAAGACATTAACTGTTCAGATTATTTTTACCTATCTCCTTGTATAGCAATCAGCCATTTCTTTCGGGCCATTACCGCAATAGAGCGCTGCAAACATTGAGCAATGTATTTTTTTCCTGCTTAACGGTGCTTCATCGAAAGAAAAGTGTAATAAAATTGTTGTTATATTTAACATGTAGGCACATCTCTTAAATTTTGTTGCAGAGGATACCATCTACCCTGTATAGCCAATGATATTTGTTAAATTCCGAACTCACTATTCTATAGTAACAGTATGAGTAAACTGCGGTGGTCCAGTTTATGTGTAATATATTTCTGAACTACAAAATCCATTTCAAATTTCATTCTCACTAATGTAAATAAATTTTAAGGGGAGATGATGATTCTAATATAGTGGAAAAAGGTAAATTTTTACAAAAAAGATCCTTTAAAATACACTTTGTTAAAAAAAATACATTACATAAAATGTAATGAGCATTTATGCGCTTATTAGCTGTTGTAACTTTTTTATGGCACTGGTGCATAGAGTTTTAAAGACAAACTTCAATTTCAGTTTCACGTTACCTCAATTTTTTGGAGACGAATTCTCAAACGAAAAGTTACATATCTTCGGAACTGTAAATGTTACGCGTATGATATATTTGCAACACTAATTCTTCAGGCTATTAGGAAATTTTTCTCTGGAATATGAATTGTCACTTTGTAGTATTTGAAAATAATATCGTAATATTTCTATAAAAGTACTTCTAAAATAATTCTTAAAATATAATCGTACACCTTTAAAAATTAAAAGCCAATTTCAAAATTATCCTACAGACACTAAAGAAAGTGCTTTAAGGAGTAAAACGTCAAAGAGATTTCAAATTTATTTTCAAAAATGGCTGAGATATGTCCATTTTAGTGAATTGAATTGAAATTTCTTTTTCACAATCTAATTTGGAATTTAAGTTTTTGCAGCAATTATATTTTTATGTTTAAAAAAGGAAAATGTTCATCAATTATGAAGAAAACTCATATAGTACCATCCTCTCCCTTTAAGTGAATCCTGTATCGAGAAATATTATTGAACGTATTAGAGTTAATACTTTAATTGTATGGTTTTAAATTTCATTTACATGCTTTTGATGGTTAACATTTTTAAAATATAGGACTTTATCAAAACTTTGACACATAAATTTTTGGCATCTGAAGTACATTTTCTTAAATGGGCGTGTGAAGTTATGAAAGTTCGCTTCTTATTTGTACATTAAGTGTAAAGTTTCCTAACAGCTCTGGAAGAACATGTTGCAAAATATTACTGTAAATCTCTCCACTCAAACGTGGTGGCAGGAGTTAAGATGCAATATGTGATTACATCGAAATGTTGGTCCTGACAATATGCGCTACTTTGGAGACCAATGTTCATATTGGAAAATTATTACATTTCGACATCTCTATAAAACCCTTCGGATTCATCAATCATTACCACTATCTCAAAGCTGAAGGACTGAGCATTAATCATTCGTCTCCTTGTTGAAACTTCGAGGAAACAGTAAACATTTACATGCATCATGGTTCCTTGATCGTGTGGTTAGTATGGAACAGAGTGGCTATTTGAAAAAAACACGGGATGAATAACATACCTAGACAAGGGCATGCACCCGGTCCCTCTTAAGGCTGGTTCACAATAAACCGGAAAGGAGAATCGGAACGAAAACGAAAACGGTAAAATTGTTAAAACGTATACACTTAAATGTGAGCATTCACAATTAAAGATAAGCTTGCCGGAGCCCAGGATCGGGAACGGAGAGTTGGACAAGTTTCAACTTTGGCGTTCACGTTTACGATCACAGCCCACTAGATTCATTCTATTGCCATCTAAAAGCTATTTTGTCGTCTTATATTTGTAGCAAGAAGACCGTGACATAACCTATGCATTATTTTGTTCTGTGTTGTGCATCATGGAGCAAGTTTTATTTGATGAGATTCTAATATTGAGTGTTGAGGAAAATCCTCACTTTTACGATAAGCAGCGCACCTCGTATAAAGATGAGAAAATGAAGGAGAATACGTGGCTTTCAATAACTGCATCTTTGAACACCGATAGGAAGCGAATCATATTTTATTACTGTATTGGTTGTATTACACACTACCGGTACATATTCACGCTTCATTTCAATAACTATTGTTGTGTTCATTTTTTCTATTACAAATGTTTCTTCTCTTATTATTTTACGTTATGGTAGACTTAAAATAGGTTCTGATAATAAAGATGCATGGGCATATTTATAGTACCGTAACTAATTAAATGTTTCAGTTGAAATTTCGAAGTTGTTTAACCTGTGTTTACGTTGGCTGCCTTGTACTCATGAGAGAACGTCATTGGTCAATTATACACAAATAATATCAGAATGCGTAATATCTACTTTACATATCGTTATTGACATACATATCAATATGCATAGTCGTCTACGTTCTCGGTTTATTGTGAATCAAACATTTTCATATTCACGTCCTCTGCTTCTCGTTTTCATTCTAGTTCTCGTTCCCGGTTTATTGTAAACCAGCCTTAAGACAGAAGGCGTAAACCACTTCTCTGCAGAGAATAAAGCCCGATTCACTTTGACTTCCAAGTCAGAAGCGACTTCTACTGTATAGCGTTGGAAAGCTTAACGTTGTCAATATTAATAAACTATGACGTCATATTTGGGCATATGAGGCACACTTGAGCGTTTTAGGGGCCATGAAACTGAATGGAACTTACAATTGTGGTGTATGAAAAAGTGATGAGCATAACTATACAACAATCTGAAACGGAGGGTTTGAAATCCCTGGATACTGTGCATATAACTTCAAGTCGGAAAGAGTCTATAAAACTACTATTACACTTAGCTGTTTTATACGCAGTTCATATTAAATGTTAATCCCCAGGGAATATTTCAAGCTCGTAAATGGACTTCCACCATTAATATACATATGTGGAAGTTGGTGTGGAGCTGCATAGTGCTTTTCGAGTACACGACAGAACTATGGACGAACTACTTCGTCAAAAATGAATTCAGTATTTTACTACCCCAGTACGATATTTTGTTGAATGAATCCCTTTAAGGCAGCAGATATATAAACTCCCTTCGGTTTTAAATGGGGAAGTCTATGATATTAATTTATTTTTCGAGCTAAAACTTTTTAAATGTTCTCCAACAGTGTTCTTTGCTCTTATATTTCTCAGAAATAATTTCGTGTGATAATTTTTGAGCCCATAAATATTTTGAATAACGCTTCTGTCATGTTTGCAGTTTAACAGTATTTTATATCTTAATACACTAATTATTAATAAATCACTAAATAATAGGTATCTGCCAATGATGTTCCAGAAACGTATAGGTCTATACATGCTTAACCCTGATGCCAGAGTACAGCAGGACCTAGGTCGTAGAGCACATTGCAAAAGTAAGATGTCGATGGCAATTACATGTGAAGTTAAAAGATATATTTATTTAACAAATTAAAGCATTGGTCAATTTCCTAGTTTGGTACTGCGAGAAAGACATACGCTGTACATTTCAGAGAATAAATGTTAAATGAATGGTTGATTGGCAGACTTACTCGTGTTAAATTATATAAGCAACTGTGGCTTACAGCTGTTTCGGTGCTTCTTCACACCATCCTCAGAGCCTACTAGATCTCGGCGTCATCTCGAACTTCGCTGCCTGTTGTGGGGGTGTGTTTGCATGTTGAAAAGTGGAGTCAAATAGTGTGTGTGTTCTGAAATTGATCTGTGTTGAGAATTTCATCGGGGTGTATTTTAGTGTGTGTGTATATTTCATACTGTTCTAGTGTGTTGAGTTTTTGGTTTTTGGATTGTATGTGTAGAATTTCCATGTCTGTATTTATGTTATTGTATGTATGGTTAGCATTAGTTATGTGTTCGGCTTATGTAGATGTATTGTGTCCTATGGTCATTGCTTTAATGTTCTTTGTAGCGTGTTTGGAATGATCTGCCTGTCTGTCCAACGTAGAAATTGTCGCAACTATTACATGTGAATTTGTATAAGCCTGTGTGGTTGTATTTATTTTTTTGTGTTGTTTGTGTGTTGAGATGTCTTTGTAGTGTGTTTCCTGTTCTGTGTTGTTGGCTCATGGGTATGTTGAGTAATCTTTGTACCATTGTCCTGAATGCAGCATGTTTGTGTTGTATGGGGTGGTTAGATGTGTTGTGTATGTGTGTGGTGGTGGTGGTGGTGGTTGGTTTTCTGTACATTTTGAAGGTGTGTTTGTTGTCAATTTTTGTTATGGTGATGTATAGGAAGTTTATTGTGTTATTGTTTTCGAGTTCCAGTGTGTATTGAAGTTTTGGGTGTATTTCGTTTATATATTGGTGTAGTTTGGTATTTGTCGTTTGTTTCCTTTGTATAGTATGAGTATGTCGTCTACGTATCTGTGCCAGTATATTATGTTGTCTGCATATTTGTTGTGGTCATTGTTGAGTATATGTTCTATGTTGTGTAAAAATATCTCTGCTAGTATGCTAACATTTCATTGGGATCAGATTGCTCCAAAATATATCTAATACGTATATAAAAACTCAGTAATTTTCTAATATAGACCATGGAAGTTTCTTGAAAATGTATTATTTTCTCGGAAACCACAAGCAAAGGATCATATACCAAAGAATTTCGGTTAACTTCAATGACTCATCACTAGGGCAGAAAAAAAGTATCGGTTATAGGCTACATTGCATCGTACGTAGAGCCATGTGTTTACAAAATGCTTGTGTGCACGCACGACTAGTTACTGTAGCGGTTGTTTGTACAGTCCGCTCGGTATGAATGAACTCATAATAGAAGTTACATTTACAGGATTACTTGTGTTTCAAATTAATTAACTCGGAACAAATATTACATTTACAAAAATATCATTATTATCAATGAAGTCAAGCACATTTTCCCCATGTTCTGAATTCATTCGCCTTATTATCTGTTCTTTGTCGCATTTCTTTTCGGCATTCTGATACCTTCTCACGTTACTTAAGTAGGTATACTATTGAGGAGTGTCGAATGTTCACTTTCTCTGCTTCTTACAGTCAGTAGAGACACCATGCAACGAGACGCAGTTTGAAAATAATGTATATACTGGGTGTTCATTTTAAAGTGTGTCATGACGTCACTGTTGTGAGTCAGCGATTTGAAGCGAGTTTCAGCTTTTATGTCAGAGAAGTTGCCTATTAATCAAGGCGTTCAATCTGAACTAGAGAACGTGTACTGTATAACTTCAACATCTTAGCAACAGATGGCGGTCTGTAAAGTCTGTGTGCTATCATAATCTCTTTCGAATTGTGTTTTGCGCGGGAAAGTCGTACGCAGGGTATTTGTTATCATCGGTTGCGTACGGCAACATTCCACAATACAAATCGAATGCTCCGTGTCCATGTTGACCGTCGGAGTTAGTACTAAGTAATCGTCTTAACCCTCTCCCCATATCCCGACAGTAAGAAAAAACTCACCTCAGTACGTGTTTCCAAACAGTTCACATTCCTGCCACTACAGGCGTTACCGTACGTATCGGTAAGTACTCTTCAGAATGAACGCCGTACTTGCTAGGCAACTTCTCTGGCACATAGGTAATACGCCTCTGCGGAAGTGTAGGAAGATCGAATTCTCTAGGCTCATCGACTAGCCACATGACGGCATACAGCGAGTCATGACACACTTTGAACTGAACACAGAGTATAAATTATTTACTACCCTGATATCAATACTTTTCTTCAGTCCTACTCATCACAATAAATAAATGCATAATAATGTTTTATTCCACTCTTTATACCAAACAATCTGTACAGAATACGCAATATACGCCAATGCTTTACCGACTTCAAAATTAATTTAATTTTCTTTTGTTCAGGGAATAAATAATTCCAGAGTACATCACCACTTGTTTTACAGATTCGGAACATTTTCATGTGTTTGCTCAAAGCTTTTATTACGATGGAAATAGCAGTTATTAATTTGACGGAGATATATCGCTTTTATATCATCATAACCTGGATGAACTCCACTTTTAATTTACGACCGCGTGCTTCGTTCCCGTAGAATGAGGTCATGTTTATGTTACAGGGGATTGCATCAATTTGTTGTAGGATTGGAAGCGGACTTGCAAGGTGTTTAATCGCCCGCTTAAGAACGGTTCATCAGCATGTTCACTTCACTCCACGCTGACGCCAAGAGTTTTCAGATAGGTCATCAAATTAATTCACCCACGCTTCATTTGCATCCGTTGCGACAAGTTTATCAGCTGCATGCTACATTTACTATCTGCGCCGGTGCGCTAGCAGCTCTGCTTTTGTTCCAATATCGCCAAGGAGGCGCACTCACCTGGCCATATAATTGGCAATACAGTCCTTAAAGTAAGCGCATAAACTCACTCATTTACATAATGGACATTGCACAAATTTCATTCTATTTGTGACAAACGGTATGGGTATGATACTGGGTGGTGTTGTTTACAATATTTTCGCGTATAAATAAGAATATATAAAATAATTTTTCCTCTGCTTCTATCAAACACACATTAATTTCCTTTGCACTATGTGATGAACAAATTAGCTTTAATTATTTGATATAGGCGTGGCAGAAAGAAAAGTCCACTGAAAAAAAAGAAGAATTGTGAATGTCAACAGTTACGAACACCTATTACAAAAAGTTTTAATCTTAAACATTTCAAAATTCCTCCCTGCCCCCAAGTCAAAAAATACAGTCCTTAAAGTAAGCGCATAAACTCACTCATTTACATAATGGACATTGCACAAATTTCATTCTATTTGTGCCAAACGGTATGGGTATGGTACTGGGTGGTGTTGTTTACAATATTTTCGCGTATAAATAAGAATATATAAAATAATTTTTCCTCTGGCTCTATCAAACACACATTAATTTCCTTTGCAGTATGTGGTGAACAAATTAGTTTTAATTATTTGATATAGGCGTGGCAGAAAGAAAAGTCCACTGAAAAAAAGAAGAATTGTGACTGTCAACACTTAGGAACACCTATTACAAAAAGTTTTAATCTTAAACATTTCAAAATTCCTCCCTGCCCCCAAGTCAAAAAATACAGTCCTTAAAGTAAGCGCATAAACTCACTCATTTACATAATGGACATTGCACAAATTTCATTCTATTTGTGCCAAACGGTATGGGTACGGTACTGGGTGGTGTTGTTTACAATATTTTCGCGTATAAATAAGAATATATAAAATAATTTTTCCTCTGGTTCTATCTAACATACATTAATTTCCTTTGCACTATGTGATGAACAAATTAGCTTTAATTATTTGATATAGGCGTGGCAGAAAGAAAAGTCCACTAAAAAAAGAATTGTGACTGGCAACAGTTAGGAACACCTATTACAAAAAGTTTTAATCTTAAACATTTCAAAATTCCTCCCTGCCCCCAAGTCAAAAACATATTATTTCAAAAAATGAGTGGAATAAAAATAGTAGATCTACTTTATCAATTACACAAGCACAATATGACAAATCCCCATACCTTTATTTTATCCTATAAAAATAAGCCATATTTCTACACATTTTGACTTAAGTATGTTAAAATAGTACGGGAGAAGTGGGTACAGTAAGACAGGGAGAACAGTGAGACATATTTTATTAGATGGTAAATTTTGATGTTGAGATGTTGGTAACAGTGAAGTTGTATGTTGTATGAGTAAAGTAACAGTAATTTAATAGCTCGATTTGATTCTAGTTATAAAGGTGAGTGATGAAAACATAATTCGTAATGTTTCACTCTAGAAGTAAAATTTTGGCTTGTGTTTAATAAAGGTTATATTGGATATACAAATGAGATATCAATATGGATGTTTTGTCACCTAATACTAAGGTGTTTGAGATGTATATTTGGCAAAGTTTCGTCTTTCTTGTTTTAATTGTAAAGTGATGGCATCATTTTTAAATGAATTATGCGTAAAGAGAACAGTGAGACATGCCATTGAACGGTAAACTGAGACGTCTCACTGTTTCCATGTAGGCCTACCAATGATTTGCAAACCCTAACTGTAATTATATTACATTTACCAATAACTGACATTAAAACTGAACATACTAGTAACCAATTTAGGAAATGTAGCTTAAAGTAATGGATACATTACGTTTTAATGGTTTCATAAATAAAAAATTATTCACAAAATTTAATAAAATGTTAAAAAATAATAAAGAATTACATTAAATTCTTATAATTAAAAGCTTTGTTTTCATCAAACATTAATTTCATTTTTTCGCAAAAGTTTGAAATGTCATGGAAAATTCACTTTTCCAAATGTTCCAGATGTTTCAATGGTTTCGAAGTCAGACATCAAAATGATTCTAAATAAGCCTACAGAACATGTCAAGATAAAGAGACAGCAAGCTTTCCTTTCTTTTGAAATACATGTAAATCATTTCAATGCCCGTTAATAGACACTGTGGTGTCTCACTGTACCCTCCTGAATGGGAACAGTGAGACATTTGCATTTTTTTTGACAAACACGTATTGTATATTATGTCCTTTATCTATTATCATTTTTGTTTATGTATTATTATTCTCCATGTTTTAATGTCTATTTCTATTGTACTTGATTTTAAAAATACTTCAATTATTACTTGCATGCATATGTCTTAATATTTTGTGTCTCACTGTACCCACTACTCCCCTAGTCCATTCATATTGAAACATCATATAGTTTACAAAATTTCAGCTCTTTATCTTAAGTAGTTTCACAGTAAATTCATATGGACTGGTCTTTACAAACAGCCGCTACTATAACCAGTCGAGCTATATTTCATTTTGAAAGATTCCGACGACAATGAACAAATTCAAACGGTATGCCAAACAAATGTCCTCGAGGGCCGCGTAATGAGTACCTCTTATATAATATAATCTGTGGAACATATTTTTCTATATATGAATTTCTCTCCGTGATTATTTTAGCTATCGACTGATTAATGACTGATTAATTATTAAAGAGTTTCGATTCTTTCATTAATGATGTCGACTCTTTGAATGGTGGGTCCTGAATGAAGCTTAATGTCTTCATCTTAAATATTATTTAAATAAAAATAAAGGAAATTTAACATAGTAGCCTATGTAATAATAGTATATTATGCAACGAGCCTATAATGATAGTAATTAAGAATCGAGTATGGATGTTTATGAAACGAGCGCAAGCGAGTTTCATAATATTCATACGAGTGTCTTAATTACCATTATAGGCAAGTTTCATACGACTTTTCATGCTCGACCATATTTCTAACTTGAAATTATTCAGATGTATACATTTTATTTGTATCTGACAAGATCGGAAGTGACCTTGTTCTAGGTCGTGAATTGTGATATGTGCGCAGACGCGAAAGTATTGATTTTTTCCGAAGAATAATAATGTCATTGACCCTGATGTAATCCCGTTAAACTTGATATAACCTTGATTATTGAATTCGACATTGAAAAACGAGATGACAAATTGAATTTATTTGAATATTATTTACAATTAACGCTAATTATTATAGTAACAGAACATAACCTTCTGCGACAGTATTGGATTTCCAGCCTCCGTAACTTTTCGCTAATTCTCTTTCGACTGCATATCCGAGAATAATAGATACTTGCGGTTTTATAACGGTACAATGCTGACTTGTCATGGGCTGAACATCTGTAAGCTGAGTTGTTATTGGCTGAACACCAGTACTTTAATGAGTAGGTGTACTTTAATGACATGCATTAAAGGACTGCTACCAGGTGTATAATTACTACATTTCGGCATGGTCGAGCATAAAATATTGTACGTTACAAGGTTCAAATATTTTTCATGTATTCGTTTCAAAATTACAGTAAACATCCTAATTCATACGTAAAACCTCACTTTCTGCCCTTAAAGATGTGACGGAAAATCATTTTAGATGTTATTGTTACATCCTATTTTATTTTTAAGGCTTATTTAATATAATAGTGTTATTGAACCTGCTTTAGGAACCTATAATCTAATTTTCAAGCCTACAATTCCGAATCTTAGTATTTACTGTGTTGTTCGTAGTCAGATTCAGTTTATCAAAATTTTATCCATATTGTGAAAACATTTGCAAATAAAATATAAATAATTATATATCGTGCAATGTTACAGCACTAATCTATACTAATAATAAATCTGTAGCGAAAAGTTTTCTGGTAATTTTCGATTTTCCAAAAATAATTGGTGTTAACATGTATAATTATCCATACTGAAACCGAAAATTGCTTTTTTGAAATTTTTGTTTGTATGTCTGTCTGTCTGTCTATCTGGATGTTTGTTACCTTTTCACGCAATAATGGCTGAACGGATTTCGATGAAAATTGGAATATAAATTAAGTTCGTTGTAACTTAGATTTTAGGCTATATGACATTCAAAATACTTGATTTAAAAGGGGGTTATAAGGGGGCCTGAATTAAATAAATGGAAATATCTCGCTTATTATTGATTCTTTGTGAAATATGTTACATAACAAAAGTTTCTTTAAAACTGTTTTCCGATAAGTTTTATTCTTTCCAAAATTTTGATAGGACTGATATTTAATGAGATAAATGACTTTTAAAATTATAATACAATACATTTTCACCGCCGCCTCAGATTATAGCGTTGTTGTTCCTGCAGTAACTCTTATGTCCAAAATATAAAATTTTTGAGTAGGAAGAAAAAACACATTTATTCATTCCATGGTAATGGTACATAGGAGATCGTGAATTCTTACATTTTCGAAAGAAAGAAGTATAATTACATATCCCTATATATGCTCTATCACTATTTAAGTTATTTGAAGGGTTCAGAACCATAGTGGGCCAAGCGCCATTTACTGAAGACGCAGAAAACAATGGTTAAATTTAACTTATTACCACAATCCAATGGAAACACATAGCAAGTAATATAAAGTTTACACATTAAAACTTAATGATATGTCAATCTTCATTAAACTATGGTTGCATGTAATAACAAATAAGAAACATGTTAAAGGAACTGTCATTGCACCAAATGAGTGGTCTCTGGACCAAAATGATCGCATTTTAATTATTTAAATACAATTTAAATTAAGTAACATATTAAACGATTTATCCTTCTATCAAACACGAATGTTTCCTGGATCAAACCTCCTATTTTAATTATGTAATTACTTTATATTTATTTATGCTCGACCATGCCGAAATGTAGTAATTATACACCTGGTAGTAGCCCTTTAATGCACCTCATTAAAGTACACCTATTCATTAAAGTTCAGGTGTTCAGCCAATGACAGGTCACCTTTGTACCGTTATAAAACCACAAGTATCGATTATTCTCGGATATGCAATCGAAAGACAATTAGCGAAAAGTCACGGAGGCTGGAAATCCAATAATGTCGCAGAAAGTTATGTTCTGTTACTATAATAATTAGCGTTAATTGTAAATAATATTCAAATAAATTCAATTTCTCGTCTCGGTTTTCAATTCTAAATCAATTTCCAGGTTATATCAGACTAATGTTCATTTTATTCTCTATGAAGGTCAATGACATTCGGCCTCGGAAAAAATCAATACTTTCGCGTCTGCGCACATCTCACAATTCAGGTCAGTTCGCACATAACCATAAGATGACCTAATTTTGAATTATTTCAAGTTAGAGATATGGTCGAGCATAAAAAGTCGTATGAAACTTGCCTATAATGGTAATTAAGACGCTCGTATGAAAATTATGAAACGAGCTTGCGCTCGTTTCATAAACAAACATACTTGCGTCTTAATTACTACAATTATAGGCTCGTTGCATAATGTACTATTCTAACAGGTGTAGCGGAGCGCACGGGTACGGCTAGTAGACTTAATAAAATGGAATATTCTTGTCCATTCTTAATCAATTTTTGCCTTTAAACTAATAGTCTAGTGAGCTGCGTAATAGACACTTTAAGTCAGGCTTCCTGTTTAGTTAGCTGTTTTAATATGTACTTCTTATTGCTCGGCTGAGTGCAATTAAATTATTGCCAATAGATCTATAGACGGTAAAATATTGCCGTCTTGCCTCACAAGATGGTGGTGCACGCAGAGAAGGAACAACGAAATCGTATTGTGTATGAGATTAGAAGGATTTTTCTTTCGCCTTTTTATTTCCTTCCACCCTCGAGCGTTTTGCTGCCGTGGCTCAAGATCCATTCCAGATTCCGTCAATCTGATTAAATATAGATTCCATGCGGCCACTGATCCCACCTGCTAACCGGCGTGGGGAGCCAAACATTTCGATTTTATTGCCCAATGGACTCAGAGGTTTCTGAGCAGAAGTGCGATATTGTAAAACCCGTATATTACAGCCAAGTAGGGCTCCTACCCCATTCATAGATTATAAAGTGAGAGGTGTAAGGCCAGTAACAAACTCAAATACATATGTGAACGACCAGTGACCAAGCCTCATCTTCTTGCTTAAAGACTGTCGTCGTAATTCGATTCTTGCATGCGTATTACAATCTATAAAGTCCTGGTTTTTCTGAACCGACGCATGCGACGTGCGAGGTACGAGGCTCGCCTCGCACAAATCCGGACTACTGTCTTCCTCCGACGAGTTTAGCGCTGGGACCTGAGGTATTCTTGCCATAGGTGCGGGGGGGTTGCAGGTAGATTCTTCTGTTGCTACCAACGAGCACAGAATCCATAGAGTAGAGGTAAACAGCTTGGAGGTGAAGCAGCTTTTGTGGAAAGTCGCCATTATGATGCTACCAAAACATTGGGCTCCCGGTTAGGACATGGGCAGTTGATTGTGATGTTGCATCGTTGTTTTAATTAATAAATTAACTAATTTCAATATGCCTACATGTGCTGCGTATGGCTGCACAAACAGGTTTTCAAAAAAAATTCCTGGAATAACTTTTCACAGGTAAATATGCATGTGTGAAATGTACTTATTACCGGTAGATACGGCAATGAATGATTTAGCCTAGGTTAGTCGGTTAGATTCGTATTGTTCACGTATTAGTTTGATTAAGATAAAGGATTCGTGTACTGATATTATTGTAATTAATTTTTATAATCACTAAATCAGACTTACGCTTTGTACACATAGCATTTATGAGCGAAGCTATCCTAACAACCCAAGCTGGAAGTTTGTGTTGCGTGCTATAGAAAATGGGTGTACCGAGGTTTCTCTTCAACCGAATGCACGTATTCGTTTTATGAAGAAAAAGAAATAGTGTATTAATATTATTGTAATTAATTTTTATAATCACGAAATCAGACATGCTTTGCAGACTTAGCATTTACGAGCGAAGCTAACCTAACAACCCGTGTTGGAAGTTTGTGTTGCGTGCTATAGAAAATGGGTGTACCGAGGTTTCTCTTCAACCGAATGCACGTATTCGTTTTATGAAGAAAAAGAAATAGTGCATTAATATTATTGTAATTAATTTTTATAATCACGAAATCAGACATGCTTTGTAGACTTAGCATCTACGAGCGAAGCTAACCTAACAACCCGTGTTGGAAGTTTGTGTCGCGTGCTATAGAAAATGTGTGTACCGAGGTTTCTCTTCAACCGAATGCACGTATTCGTTTGATCAAAAAGAAATAGTGCATTAATATTATTGTAATTAATTTTTATAATCACGAAATCAGACATGCTTTGCAGACTTAGCATTTACGAGCGAAGCTAACCTAACAACCCGTGTTGGAAGTTTGTGTCGCGTGCTATAGAAAATGGGTGTACCGAGGTTTCTCTTCAACCGAATGCACGTATTCGTTTAATGAAGAAAAAGAAATAGTGTATTAATATTATTGTAATTAATTTTTATAATCACGAAATCAGACTTATGCTTTGCAGATTTAGTAGCTGCATTAACTCCATCGCGATCTAACTTAACCCACTTGGTAATAAAACTTCACTTTTGTTCGCCGTTATAATCCAATTATATACTATAAACGAAGAGCCTATCAAATATTATATGGTTAAGAGCATTCCACTCTATCTCTAAACAAAAATCGGGACATCTGTACGAAATACTGGCAAAAGGAAGAGAATGATAATTTGCGTTAAGAAGCAAGTTGCATTATTAAATCGAAGCAAATGGATCAATCTATGAAAGTACTTATTATAGGCTAGCATTTTTATTGGACTAGTAGCAAAATCAGGTCAAACTGTTATCTTCCATTTTTTTATCATTATTATTTGTTTAACTTTCCAGAGTACCTATTAAATACCATACTGCAATTTGAAGAGCTGTCAATTTCAATATGTATATATTTGATTTATCGATTACAGTTTTGCAATTTTTGCTAAAAATACGTGCCTAGCGATTCTGTATTACGAAACAAACAAGAAAGGGTGAGTCCTCCAGGAAATTAGGGACATACGGAATTCCTATTATCATAAGACCTTCTACAGGGACATCATTTTATTTTTACTTGCATTTTTATTGTACCTGCATTTCTGAATGTACTTCACTCCCACCCCTTCACTAATGTCCTTGCTCCCGTCAGACACACAAACTTATGGCCGCTGTTGCATTCGAAGTCTTCAAGCAGTGAAGTAAATACTGCAGTGTCTAGAGTGTTTCATAAATATGGTTGCGTTTTCTATAGAAGAAAGAACCTAGGCTATATTAATAATATCGTACTAAAAAATTATATTCAAGAAACGATAAATTCAATTTCAGAGAATATGCTTCAAAATGTTTTTAATAATATGCGTAAAGAATTGAAGCCTGCATTGTAATGAACGGCAACTATTTCAGCAACTTGTTTAAAAATTCAGATTAGCTTATTTTGAATTGAAGTGGCTAGAAGCAAAGGAATGCTAGTGACATTTGTAATAACATGAGTTAAGTGCATCCAGTGTCAGCTAAAGTATCTAAAATTTTAGTGGCAAAGGGATATTCTAATCGCATCACACATAAAAATTTAAATAAAAATTTCACCGATTTTACGAAAGCTTAAATATATAAACCCCATTTTCTCAAAAGTAACTTAAGTGCACTTACAGCCCTTTACTTATGACCCCCTCAATTTAAATGCACTCTCTATATTGTATGTTAACACCAATAATTAATATGCTAAATAAAGTAGACATTACATAACGAACATAGCCGCCTGAAAAGTTGAGTTTTTTAAAAAAGAATGTTACTACTCTGCTGTATTTTGATAAATTCCGTAAAAGTGATGATCAAACTGAAAATCGTAATATCGTATTTCCCTACAATATAAATGGATACACTACTTTTCTCTCCTCCTATACCTAGTAAAATGATTTGTTTACATATTGCACTAGTAACATCAAACTCCTGTAATGGAAGGGGGCAACAGTGTTTCTGAGTATAGCCAGGTTAATGTTAAAAATGTTGGTAAAAATAAAGTGATGTCCCTGTATAACGTAATAGTTATTTTGCAATGTTTTGGTAGCAACAAGATGGCGTCAGGCCCATCAAACCGGCTTCACTAAGTCCAATGGTATTAAGATGCTAGTGTCTACTCTATGTATTCTGTGCTCTTTGGTTGCTACAGCCAAGCCGAGCCGAGCGGAGTGGGAAGTATTAATCGTCCAAAAATATGCAGTCTTCAGTTTGTAGTAGTGTGTGAATATTTCATATACATATTGTTTACCTAGGCCTATATGGTTTTGTTATTAATATATTAAATATATTGTTGCAATATTTGTTCAAACATCTCCCTGATGTTAGCTATGTTAATATTATATCAATTACTCATATTAAATATTTCACCGTTACAAGTCATTTTTAAGGAAACATGCTGTGGAAAATTTTTGGTTTTATTCTATTGGAATTTTAGAATATGTGTGATTGGTATCGTGAAAAACAGATTCCTATAATGTCATGCAAAAATTATTTATTGGTGATATCTTAAAATACAAATCAAGTAGTTTTACTTCTCCAGTGAGTTCAGCAGTACAGTGTAATTAAATTGATTACTTTACAAATTTAATTAAATTCTACTAATCACTAAATTTTATAGTATGATTCTTCTTTTCATTTATATTATTGTAGTTGTATTATGATTTTTCTTTTTATTTATTTTATTGTATTTCTATTCTTCCACTCAACCAGCATAAAAGTACACTACATATGAATATAGTTACAAGCTACAAAGAACACAACAATTTGATTTCGATAAAAGTTACCTGTATGCAAGAGTTACTTATGAATTAAACAGTAAAATACTATGGACTATTACTTTACTAACTTACTGGCTTTTAAGGAACCCGGAGGTTCATTGCTGCCCTCACATAAGCCCTATCTTGAGCAAGATTAATCCATTCTCTATCATCATATCTCACCTCCCTCAAATCCATTTTAATATTATCCTTCCATGTACGTCTCGGCCTCCCTAAAGGTCTCTTTCCCTCCGACCGGCCAACTAACACTCTATATGCATTTCTGGATTGGCCCATACGTTCCACATGCCCAGCCCATCTCAAACGTCTGGATTTAATTGTTCCTAATTATGTCAGGTGAAGAATACAATGCGTGCAGTTCTGTGTTGTGTAACTTTCTCCATTCTCCTGTAACTTCATCCCTCTTAGCCCCAAATATTTTCCTAAGCACCTTATTCTCAAACACCCTTAACCTATGTTCCTCTCTCAAAGTGAGAGTCCAAGTTTCACAACCATATAGAACAACCGGTTATATAACTGTTTTATAAATTCTAACTTTCAAATTTTTTGACAGCAGACTAGATAACAAGAGCTTCTCAAACGAATAATAACAGACATTTCCCAAATTTATTGTGTTTAATTTCCTCCCGAGTATCATTTATATTTGTTACTGTTACTCCAAGATATTTCAACTTCTCCACCTCTTAATAAGATAAATTTCCAACTTTTATATTTCTATTTCGTACAATATTCTCGTCACGAGACATAATCATATAGTTTGTCATTTTTTTGGATTTACTTCCAAACCTATCTCTTTACTTGCTTCCAGTAAAATTCCCGTGTTTTCTCTAATCGCTTGTGGATTTTCTCCTAACATATTCACGTCATCCGCATAGACAAGCAGCTGATGTAACCCGTTCAATTCCAAACCCTCTCTGTTATCCTGGACTTTCCTAATGGCATACTCTAGAGCAAAGTTAAAAAGTAAAGGTGATAGTGCATCTCCTTGCTTTAGCCCACAGTGAATTGGAAATAAGCAATAATATACAAACTTCAGCAGGGCATAGTTAAAATAATATACATAGATTGTTAATATATTTCAAATAATATTGGATAATAGTAAGAGATGAAACAATTTTGAAAATATAGGATGCATGTCTAAAGAAAGTCAAGTTCCAGGACACTGTGGAATACCCGAAAGCTAAACTCTGGTCACAGACACCGTGAAAGCCTACAGAATCACACGACTAAGTAGCTTTAATATTGTACGTTCCAATATTAATGAAATCCCTCTCTTTAAAGATTCTCACCTAATTAGTAGAGTGACGTAAGTGAATTTCTAATAATAATCTTGTTGGGGCTGATATTTCAATGATCATGATGTTCAAGTTTGGAAGGAGAGCAAATATCGGCCCGTCGTTTCTTCTCCCGCATCTCATAACAGAATTCCCCCAACTTGGATTCTTCTCTTTAACTTGGAACAAGTAGGCCAACAGATACGGAGCCAAAGCGATCTGTCCGATGCTAAAAAGAACATTAAATATTCCCTTAATTACATCAAGACATTCCAAACTGCAAATTACCGTTTCTGGCAAGCATCATACCGTATGGCAACCTAAAGAAGAGTTTGTACTCAATTTATGAAATGTAATTAAGGACTTAAAACATGTGAGATTTGCTCGTTCTAAGTTGGGATGTTTTAACTGTTCTCATATTCTTCCCATCTGTCACGAACTAGATTTTCGCCGAATCTTTAATTATTTTAGTTTTAAGAAAAGAGAGATATTAAGCTAATATAAGAAGTTGTAGAATTTCTAAGAAACTTGATTAATAAAAGATAAGACTGCAGAACGTCTCGTGTTAAGATGTTGTACACTTCCTTACCAAATTTCATTTACACGCTTTTAATTTCATATTGGTAAGTAATCATTGTCCTTAATACCTTTTCAAGCATCCTACGACCGGACGAAAACTTCTACTTTCGTGCATACTTACGAGGAATATAATGTCTAAAACCTTGGTACTTCATGAAAAATCCCGTAATGAGATGGCTGCCTTTATTGTAATTCTTGTACTTCTTCGAGGTACAGATTGGACTCAAGTGCGCGTTTGAATGCCTTCTTAATTGCATATTTAAAGAAATCATTTCATTTCTTCTTTGCAAACTTCGTCTTATTATCTGTGCTCATTTCGAAATCCGTTCTTTTAATTTTAAAACTTCAGCGGTTATTTTAAATTTCGTTCAGAACATTCTCTTCCATTCTCGATCTCTCTTTTCGTATTCCTTGCCCATACTTATCATCCCGTACTTTTTCATACATTTTTCTCCGCTTTCTTTCTCTCGCTCACTCTGTAGAATGAAGTTAGGTCCGAATATCGAAATTTCATTCCCACAGCTCACGATTATGTGCCAATTAACTGACTGAATGTTGAGACCGTTATGCAAATTGCCTAGCAGAGAGTCTGGAATGGAAGTGATAGAATTCCCTCGGAGGTTATGGAATGGCCAGACACCTTCAAGATAAGAGACCCGTGTCATATATTCACTACTGCATTAAATTTTGTATTCTTTTAAATCGGAAAAGAAATTGGGGCTTATTTATTACAGACTTCGATGGAATTTTTCTGATCGTAGGGAAATATTGGGTACGAAACTTTTTAGAAAATTGTATCCACATTCTTTTTAACTATATCGGGCTAGTCACGAAGTATTCGCGAAAATATTTTTCAAAAAATTTACACTTTCGTAATTGGCGGAAAATATTAAAGAATCTGCTATGTACTGTAAAACATAATCAGATTACCTCATTATTCAGTCCACATTAAATTTTTCTAAGCCTGAACACCAATACTTATGAGGTTTTAAATATGTTACGCCCTTCACTATCAATGAGTAACTATATATTTCTTTGCTCACTTTTACTCCAAGTCAAAATTTTTGTATGATTGGTGATGTTTAACAGCGTGGTATACATTATACAGTACAAATCTCCAGGCAAGATTTTGTCATCTTCAGGAAGAAAATGAGACATATACAAAGAGAAAGATAATCAGGCATATTCAGAGAGAAAGAAAATCAGGCACATACAGAGCGAAACAAAATCAGGCATATACAGAGAGAAAGATAATCAGGCATATACGGACAGAAAGAAAATTAGACATATACAGAGGGAAAGATAAGCAGACATATATAGAGAGAAAGATAATCAGGCATATACGGACAGAAAGAAAATTAGACATATACAGAGAGAAAGATAAGCAGACATATATAGGGAGAAAGATAATCAGTCATATACAGAGAGAAAGGAAATCAGGCATATAAAGAGAGAAATAAAATCAGGCATATGCAGAGAGAAAGAAAATCAGTCATATGCAGAGAGAAAGAAAATCAGGCATATACAGAGGGAAAGGAAATCAGGCATATAAAGAGAGAAAGAAAATCAGGCATATACGGAGAGAAAGGAAATCAGGCATATAAAGAGAGAAAGAAAATCAGGCATATGCAGAGAGAAAGAAAATCAGTCATATACAGAGAGAAAGAAAATCAGGCATATACAGAGGGAAAGGAAATCAGGCATATACAGAGGGAAAGGAAATCAGGCATATACAGAGAGAAAGAAAATCAGGCATATACAGAGAGAAAGGAAATCAGGCACATACAGAGAGAAAGAAAACCAGGCACATACAGAGAGAAAGAAAATCAGGCATATACAGATAGGTACAAAATCAGGCATATGCAGAGAGAAAGGAAATCAGGCATACACAAAGAGAAAGAAAATCAGGCATATACAGAGAGAAAGGAAATCAGGCATATAAAGAGAGAAAGAAAATCAGGCATATACAGAGAGAACGAAAATCAGGCATATACAGAGAGAAAGAAAATCAGGTATATACAGAGAGAAAGAAAATCAGGCATATACAGAGGGAAAAGAAATCAGGCATATACAGAGAGAAAGAAAATCAGGCATATACAGAGAGAAAGAAAATCAGTCATATACAGAGAGAAAGAAAATCAGGCGTATGCAGAGAGAAACAAAATCAGGCATATACAGAGAGAAAGAAAATCAGGCATATGCAGAGACAAAGAAAATCAGACATATGCAGAGAGAAAGAAAATCAGGCATATACAGAGAGAAAGAAAACCAGGCCTATGCAGAGAGAAAGAAAATCAGGCATATACAGAGAGGAAGAAAATCAGGCATCTACACAGAGAAGGAAACTCAGGCATATACAGAGAGAAAGAAAATCAGACATATACAAAGAGAAAGATAATCAGGCATATACAGAGAGAAAAAAAATCAGGCATATACACAGAGAAGGAAAATCAGGCATATACAGAGAGAAAGAAAATCAGGCATATACAAAGAGAAAGAAAATTAGGCATATACACAGAAAAAGAAAATTAGGCATATACAGAGAGAAAGAAAATCAGGCGTATACAAAGAGAAATAAAAGTAGGCATATACAGAGAGAAAGAAAAATCAGGCATATACACAGAGAAAGAAAGTGATTCATATTTAGAGAGTAAAAATATAGGCATATTTAAGGAGATAGGAAACGAGTCATAGAAAAAGGAAGGAAATCAGGCAGAGTGAGAGAAAAAATTAAACAGAAAGAGACAAAAAATGAGACCTACTTAGAGAGGAGGATATTTAAGTAAGAAATAGGGGGAAAAAATCAAGTACCGTGCGTGTAGTGAATTAAGTTAGGAATATAATTAGTGAGAAAAGTTATACAGCAGGAAATACTACAAGAAAATCGTGTTTACAGAGAGATAAAATCAGACAGAATGGTTTGGAAAGAAAATCAGATATTAAGAATTATATAAAGTCTGATAAGACCAGAGAGAGAGAGAGAGAGAGAGAGAAAGAGAAAAGTCGAGGTGAAATGAGAGAAATAAAGTCAGCCAGGAAATGAATAAGAGAAAAGAGAAAGAGAATGATAGGCAAAAGGGGTGCAAAGAATATCAGGCAGAAACAGATAAAAAGAAATAATGGTAGGTAGTATAAGAGAGAGAGAGAAAAACAGAGGGGAAACGAAAATATTAACAAAAGGAATCAGAGATAAATGCAGGCTGAAAGACAGGGCAAGAAAAGAAAGGCAGAAGAACAGAGACAAAAAATGCAGTGAGATGACTGACGTAAATACATGGATAAGGTACTACGAATGAAATACGGATAAAATATGACATTTTAAAACACAGACAAAAACAGATACAGAACAAACGACGGAAAAGGGGAGAAAAAAGGGATAAACATAGACAAATAGGAAATATAAATACGGGCAAACTGACAACAAACACTTCCCGTATTCGATAACGTACTTACGGCTTTTAAGAAACCCGGAGGTTCATTGCCGCCCTCACATATGCCCGCCATCTGTCCCTATCCTGAGAAAGATCAATCCAGTCCCTACCATCATATCTCAAATCCCTCAAATCCATTTTAATATTATCCTACCATCTATGTCTCGGCCTCCCCAAAGGTATTTTTTACTCCGGCATCCCAACTAACACACTATATGCATTTCTGGATTCGCTCATACATGCTATATGCCTTGCCCATCTCAAACGTATAGATTTAATGTTCCTAAATATGTTAGGTGAGGAATACAATGTATTCTGTTCTACAATGTGTAACTTTCTCCATTCTCCTGCAACTTCATCCCTCTTAGATACAAATATTTTCCTAAGCACCTTATTCTCAAACACCCTTACCTCTGTTCCTCTCGCAAAGTGAGAGTCCAAGTTTCACAACCATACAGAACAACAGGTAATATAACTATACAAATCTGGCTTTCAGGTAGTAGCTCCCTGTAAAACAGGTTTGAATAATTTCAAGGAAAAATTGTTCCGGGGCCGAGTATCGATCCCGGGACCCTTCGCTTAGCGCGCGAACGCTCTACCGACTGAGCTACCCCAGGAACTATACACGACACCATCACAATTTTTCCTTTTTTATCCACACAACTCACATGAGCTGACAAGACGCCAGAACTCAATTGTGAGTGCACACAATTGAAATTCACACAGTATTTGTGGTCACTCGCAGTTGAGTTCTGGTGTCTTGTCAGCTCATGTGAGTTGTGTGGATATAAAAGGAAAAATTGTGACGGTGTCGTGTATAGTTCCTGGGGTAGCTCAGTCGGTAGAGCGTTCGCGCGCTAAGCGAAGGGTCCCGGGATCGATACAGGTAATGTAACTGTTTTATAAATTCTAACTCTTAGGTTTTTTGAGAGCAGACTGGATGACAAAAGCTTCTCAACCGAATAAAAACACGCATTTCCCATATTTAATTCGATAATAAATCGCTTAAAATTGTCATTTTGCAGCACAGCTGCACTTAGGTCTATAATGAAAAAGTCAAAATGTGAGTGGATAAAGCGCTTTCCAGCTGTGAATGTCCTGAAACACAGTTTGTTTGTTGAAACCATCCCTTAACATAATGAAGGACCGCACTCGAGAAGTCTCTCGCAAGGAGGCGACCAGAACGAAACGTAATTATGATGAACATGCTCTTGTCCCCACCCGGCGCACAATTGAAGTGCTAACATCGAAGTGGGGAAGATTCAAGACGTGTGGTTGAGAAACTGCAGTAGGCTAAACAGCGTCTGACTGGGTTTCTTGGATACGAAGGAAAATGTTCACGTCCTCTTCCATTATAATAGTACATTATGCAACGAGCCTATAATGATAGTAATTAAGAAGCAAGTATGGATATTTATGAAACGAGCGCAAGAGAGTTTCATAAACTTCATACGAGCGTCTTCATTACCATTATAGGCAAGTTTCATACGATTTTTTATGCTCGACCATATTTCTAACTTGAAATTATTCAGATGTATACATTTTATTTGTATCTGAAAGGATCGGAAGTGACCTTGTTCTAGGTCGTGAATTGTGAGATGTGCGCAGACGCGAAAGTATTGATTTTTTCCGAGGAACAATAATGCCATTGACTCTGATGTAATCCCATTAAACTTGATATAACCTTGATTATTGAATTCGACATTGAAAAACGAGATGACAAATTGAATTTATTTGAATATTATTTACAATTAACGCTAATTATTATAGTAACAGAACATAACCCTCTGCGACAGTAATGGATTTCCAGCCTCCGTGACTTTTCGCTAATTCTCTTTCGATTGCATATCCGAGAATAATCGATACTTGCGGTTTTATAACGGTACAAAGCTGACTTGTCATTGGCTGAACACCTGTACTTTAATGAATAGGTGTACTTTAATGACATGCATTAAAGGACTGCTACCAGGTGTATAATTACTACATTTCGGCATGGTCGAGCATAAAAGAATTTTCAAAATGAAAGAAAATTATACTTCTCGAAGTTCACTTTAACACTTGTTAAAATATAAAACTTTAAAAGACTTAAAACTTTTTAAAAGGCTGAAATCGTTAATGGTAATATACATTGCACACGCACGGCACCGTTTCGACACTTTTCTGTGTCTTCGTCAGCGCCTAGTGAACTACTACTACCTCAGCTCATCTTGCTTCTAATTTAGGAGTGTCCTGTTTGTCCACACCTGTGGAGTAACGGTTAGCGCGTCTGGCTGCGAAACCAGGTGGCCCGGGTTCGATTCCCGGTCGTGGGAATTTACCTGGTTGAGGTTTTTTCCGGGGTTTTTCCTCAACCCAATATGAGCAAATGCTGGGTAACTTTCGGTGTTGGACCCCGGACTCATTTCACCGGCATCATCACCTTCACCTCATTCAGACGCTAAATAACCTGAGATGAGCGTCGTAAGATAACCTACTAAAATAAAAATAATAAAGTTTCCTGTTTACTGCGATGGAAGTTTACGGTTTTGGTGGTATAACATTATAGAAATGTCTAAAATTGAAATTATTATACTTCAGAGTTCGAGGACCCATTTTGTCAGATGCGCATTTTACTAGATCTTTTAACACAACTACTTTATACTTTTACTTAATACACATTAAGAAAATCTTTCCATGCATAGAGGCAATTTCTTATTCACTTAAAAAAATTATTACAAACTCTAGTTCACAAAATTACCAAAAATTACTTTTTTATTGATAAAGTTACAATTGCAACGTTCTTATGAAAATTAAGATACGTTTATTACTGAAATAGTATGGAATTTTTGTTATATATATATATATATATATATATATATATACATAGGGGAGAGTCGGGTAGTATCGGACATCGGGTAATTTCGGACAGTGGGTTTCTTTCATCTACCACACGATGATAGTACCTAATTGACATGGTTACGTTTCTGTGATGTCGCATAGAGAAACGTAACCATGTCAATCAGGTACTATCATCGTGTGGTAGATGAAAGAAACGCACTGTCCGATACTACCCGATGTCCGATACTACCCGACTCTCCCCTATATATACATATATATAATATGTATTTTTACTAGGTTACTTAACGACGCTGTATCAAATACGAGGTTATTTAGCGTCGATGGGATTGGTGATCGCGAGATGGTATTTGGCGAGATGAGGTCGATGATTCGCCATAGATTACCTGACAATTGCCTTACGGTTGGGGAAAACCTCGGAAAAACCCCAAACTGGTAATCAGCCCAAGCGGGAATCGAACACCGCGCCCGAACGCAACTTCGGATCGGCAAGCAAGCGCCTTAGCCGACAGAGCTTCGCCGGTGGCTGTTATATTTTTCATAGTGAAAGACCAAATCAAATTTTAGTTTGAAAATACACTTGTGGACCTGACTATTATCTCTCGGACATCCAGGGGTTCGCGGACCACTGTTTAAGAATTACTGATCTAATTTGAATCATCCAACAAATTAAGATAACCTATGTTTATTACTGAAATTGTGTGGTATTTTTGTTATATTTTTAATAGTGAAAGAACAAGTACAATTCAATTTTAAAATACACTTGCGAACACCTGACTATTAGCTGTCAGACACCCAGGGGTCCACAGACCACTGTTTAAGAATTTATGATCTAAATTTAATAACACAAAACAAACAAATAAATAAATACAATTCAACTGTGGTTTACAAATTAAATACCAATAGCTGCCTGTATTTCTACATAGGACATAGTGAAAGATCATTCCAAATACGGTACAATTAACATATTAAAGCAAAACTAAATCATACAATACATCAAATAACGCAGAACAGCCATAAATACAAGAACATAAAATCAAATATTGAAATACTATACGTCACAACAAAATGTCCACAATTAAAAATATAAAAGTAGTATGAAATACAGGGACTGGACTGCTTTACCTGCAGACTTACTAAAGGCTTTACCAATAACCAAAATGTTTTCAAAATTGGCTTAAGGACTTTACTAATATACGACAGTATATTACAATATTTAAAGGGTGTAATTGATGTTTTGTTATTTGAAGTGTTATATCAGTGAAGAAGTGTGTTGTGTCAGTGAAGTTTTATAGTTTACAGTGGTAGAGCAAAGTATTTGAACAGTTTTTTCAAGTGTTAGTGAAATCAGGATAGTATGAGTGAAATGTGTAGTAGTTCCAGTGCAGTGAGTGATTGACAGCGAAATGAGTATAGTGCTGAAGTGTACTTGTGCATGTATGAACATATCATACTTGTGAGTTTTAGTTCGAACTCAGGATTAGGATACAAATTAGATTTACTTTAAATGCTAGTTTAAGTGATCGTGCTTCATTTAATTTTGGATCGACCTTGTTGATTTTATTATGTTATTGTTAATAACAATAATATTATTATTATTATTATTATTTTTATTATTATTATTATTATTGGTATTAATTGAATCGGTCGGAGCTAAAAGGAATTAAGTCAAAATATGAAGTTTTGGGTTATGCAACAATTTGAACAACTGTTGTCATGCGCATCGGACGATGAAAGAGGGAACTAAGACTTTTAAATATTCTTTTGTCTTCTATAACATAAAAATATAATATTTGTGTTATTAGTGGAAAGTTTTTGCTTCTCCTGAAAAGTTGTCAAAAGTGACTTAAATCCTTTTATCTCCGACCGACTCAATTGTTATTACCAGTATTATTATTATTAATTTATTATTAATTGTCATTATTGAGTGTAATTAGTTACCACTGACACCTGGTATTTACCCATTTGCAGTGTGAATACATACATGTGCGTTTCGTTTGTGGTATCTTCTTGCGTTATACTACATTGCACGTCAACAACATAGTGCAAAATTAACTTACATTTTGATATAATAAATATTTTCACAGAGAAACAAATTTATCTAAAAGTTGGGGAGAGGATGGTATTTTTAAAACTTTTTTCCTATTTGGTTTAAAATATTAATTTTTTGTATGTAGAGAGCTCATAGCTGTGGCAACTCAACCAAATAAAAATATAAAAAAAAAGAAATATTTTGGGGCCCAAATTTGAAAAAAAAAAAACCAGTGCAGGATTGTACTAAAACCGATATATCTAAACCCTTTTTAAATATAGATTCAAACAGTTTTTTGCAATATATTTGCAAAAGCTTGTTCTACAAACTGTCTCTAACAGAATTTTGATATCATACCCTACGTTTGTAAAATAAACAATTAAAATTTAATAACAATTTTTTTATTTCCTTTCTTGTAAACCAACGGACGTATTTTTAAATGAAATCAATTAACAAAATTTGTTACAGAGAAAAGTTTCGTAATAGTCCAACGAATATGTGTTCTAAATTTCATGCATGTATCTTTAATAGTTCAGAAATTATATCCATTTTTGTCTGGAAATGTAGCAAAAAAATGAAGTTACTGAAAAACCGATAAAAGCGGGCGTGTGATTTAAAAATCCATAGCGCAGGAAGTTTAAAAATGACGTCTCAACATCCGATAAGGGCACAAATACCCACAAAATGTTATGCAATGCATTCCACACGTATCACAGGGTATTTTAAAGAAAAAAAATTTTGAAAATTTAATTTACCGGAAACAACAATAAAAGTGGCAGAGTGATTTAAAAATCCATAACGCAGGAAGTTTAAAAATGACTCAACATCCGGTAAGGGCACAAATACCCACAAAATGTTATGCTATGCATTCCACACATATCACAGAGTATTTTAAAGATTTTTTTATTTACTCATTTTTCATCAAAAAATACCATATTCTCCCCTTAAAGAAGAAGAGTTGGAAAACGTATCCAGTGTGCCGTTAATGTTTACTTATTCAAAACTTTATGCCTGTTGCAGATCAACACTGATGGGGTTCGATTTGAACCGAACATGGCATCAGATCTCGCGTTGGGCCCACCCCACGTTGCACGCTGTCCACACGATGCTAACCGAACTGGACCAGAGTCGGGTGAGTGTCTTTGAAAGAACAATTTATTTCATGATAAATTACGTAACAAAAATCCACATCTCCTGTGGAAGACAAAACGAGCAAGCGTAGAATGCAAGTCCAGTTCTTGAAAAAGGAAGTAGTGATTCGTTACCTTTGAAGAATGCTTCGTGCCTTGATTGCTATGTGACGCAATGTTAGCGTGTAAATGTGCGTGTAAGGAACGTGAGTGCTGTACGTGTGTATACGAAATATAGTATTGCTCTGAAGTACGTGTGATTGAACATTAAGTGCCCATGTCCGTTTTCATGAACGTATTATGTAACTGCGTATGTATGTATGTATGTATGTATGTATGTATGTATGTATGTATGTATGTATGTATGTATGTATGTATGTATGTATGTATTTTTTATTTTATTTTAGTAGGTTATTTTACGCCGCTTTATCAACATCTCAGGTTATTTAGCGTCTGAATGAGATGAATGTGATAGTGCAGGTGAAATGAGTCCGGGGTCCAGCACCGAAAGTTACCCAGCATTTGCTCATATTGGTTTGAGGGAAAGCCCCGGAAAAAACCTCAACCAGATAACTTGCCCCGACCAGGAATCGAACCCGGGCCATCTGGTTTCGCGGCCAGACGCGCTAGCCGTTACTCGACAGGTGTGGACTGTATGTATGTATGTATATGTATGTATGTATGTATGTATGTATGTATCCTAGATCATATATGTAACAGATAACTCATCGCTATGTTAAAATCGGCAGTACTTTGAAGAGAACAACCACCAGGATCGCCACTCGTCCGCCGTAAACGAACACGAGATGGCAGTACAGTCGCTAATGCAATTCAAATGGGAATTATGACGTGAATCCTTATGTAACAACTAGATGGCAGCGTAGTAATCCTGACAAAATTTGTTAACCTCAAAGCCTATGAGACCGACCTATCTGTGTATATATGATCTAGGGTATGTATGTATGTATGTATGTATGTATGTATGTATGTATGTATGTATGTATGTATGTATGTATGTATGTATGTATGTATGTATGTATGTCTCGCACGAGTTCTTTTACATGCCAGTAAATCTACTGACATAAGCCTGTCTCATTTAAACAAACTTATATGCCATCGACCTGGGCCGGGATCGAACCCGTAACCTCGAGCATAGAAGACCAGCGCTACCGAGGCCGACGAATGCATGTATGTATGTATGCAAACAAATTATGATTTATTTAACGACGCTCGCAACTCCAGAGGTTATATCAGCGTCCCGGTGTGCCGGAATTTTGTCTCGCTCGAGTTCTTTTACATGCCAGTAAATCTACTGACATGAGCCTGTCGCATTTAAACACACTTAAATGTCATCGACCTGGGCCGGGATCGAACCCCTAACCTCGAGCATAGAAGACCAGCGCTATACCAACTACGCTACCGAGGCCGACGTATGTATGTACGTAGGTATGTATTCATCGGTAGTGCCAAAAAATTTTACTATTATTATCTTTCAAATAAAAATTATTATATTAAATTAGATTAAATATATTGATCGTGGCATCTTCAGTCTATTGGTTATTGAATGCCAATGCCAATTGATAAATTTCAGTTACTAAAACGAGTTGAAAAAAATATTATCTTGAGACTCTTATCTAGGAGCAGAAGCTAATTTCGAACACTCTATTCAAATGTGAGCAATTTTTGGTGGAAAACGAAAATAACTGCAACTTGGAATCAAAGAAGTGTAGAAAATATGTTTACTGTGCAGGAGTTTTAAAATTATTTTTAGTAGTGAAGAGTTTGCTAATATGTGACACACATTACTGAATACACTGTAGGTTTAAATTTCATAGTTGGCCTATTTTCATGTTTATGTTGCCCAATATGTATCGCTACAAAATGACTCCTCCGAATCTTTTTCCCCAATATTGTATACCAAATCACACTTAAGAAGTCTAAAATTTCTGTCGCACATTGGATTTCTTTTTTCTATACAAGCGCAAAATTTTCCTTCATCTATCTAGGTCCAGAATTTACTGAAAATAAAGAGAAAAAGTCTGTCTCACTTTACAGCTCATAAAATATCGCTGAAAGGAAATAGTTACCTTATCAAAATGTAGCAATCAAGATGAGAAAATGTTTACGTTACGAGTAATTCCCGTTTATGGCGAGATTTACTGAAATGAATTTTCTACCTTGTTACAGCCTGTCGTCATAACAATAGAATATATTTTCAGAGCAAGGAGGTCAACTACAGTATTCAAGCTCGGAGCTATAGCAGGTTTTAATCCATCATATAGATAGTGCATTCGTAAGCATTATTACAACTATCCTTATCGCGGTTAAATTATTTCCGGAATACTCGACCTATTTCAGCAGCGTTTCTTTTTTCTCTCTTATCGCTTCCCCTTCGGGATATTACAACCTATGTAATTCCGCATATGCTTTTATATCATCTGCTATCATACGTACCCTCAGTTTCCTTCCTTCGTATTTATTGTAATGGTGTTACTCTCAATTAAATTTTATCATCACCTTTCACAAGCAGCCAATATCACTTGGAAGAGGTGCCAGTAACGGTGATTTCACTCATTATTCAGTAAGCATATTATGTAGTTTAAATGTAATTAACACACAACAGAAATAGGAGTACAGATACTACGCACAAATGCACGTTTCGTCCAGTTCCCAACACACCACAACTACTAACACTATCAAATTTTGGGTCTACAGTATTCACTCCTTGACCTGAAGTACTTGGAGATAATATTTTGTGTGAAATATCTTATAGGCTACACTGCGTGGCAAAAGTCTCTCCGCAGTGAACTCATAGGTGTGCGAAACGCTTCCATGCATGGGAGTGTGGAGCAGAGAGGAACTGAATATGTGAGCTCCTAGCCTGTTGGCCACTCGTCACATAGGGTAGCTTATCACCATTGAGACAACGCTCAGCAAAACATAAAACATGATTGTCATGTGTTTGTAAATATGCATCTAAAACATCAGTTTTATTCTTTATGCACTATATATGCATGTAAAGAATCTTAAAGCAGAACACAACAATAAAGAATAAACACTTGAGATTGTGGACTTCATATTTGTAGCATTTGCTGCCGTATCAGATATCAGATATACAAAAAAACGTAGAACACATTTTATACCCAAGTGATGACAACGTTGGTGTCGAAAAGGGAAAATTTGGGATTAGAATTTTTAGAGAAAGAGAATGGAAACATCGGGACTTCTTGAGATGTAGACCTCTGCGCCCCTATCACAGACTTTCCCACAGAAAGAAACTTATCGAGCTGCCGACCGATATAGGAGCCGAGAGTGCGAACTTGTGTCTAGATTCCAAGAGGTGGAGTGATTGCTATCAGATCAAGTTTCCCCGCAGTCTGAATGCCTTTTAATTACAGCTGTAACGATTAAGACGAACGCGAATGGATTCAATTACTTCCTCGATACGTCATCCAGGACAACACGTGCCTACGTCAAGAATATATTGCACCGTGCATTATAAGTAGAGGCCTACGAGCTATTCAATCTCAAATCGGCCGAAATATAGAGAAAATTGACCTTACAATTTCTAAATACAATGAAACATTTTTTGTGTGTAGAGAACTGTGATACAATGCTTTGTGCAAAGTTTGAGGCATCAGAACTTCATAGTGTTTAAATTAAAAATATTTAAATTTATCGTATTTTCATAAAATTAGCAAATTTAAACTGTTGTAGCTCTGAAACCCTTTCACCCAATGATCAAAATCATGGTTTATTTTGATGCTGAGAAATTAAAGTTTATATTGACATATAAACAGATTTTCTTACTTTTTATGGAAATGGAGAAATTTAGATTTTTCCTCATTAAGACACCTTTGCCAAGGAAAAAAATTTTTTTAAAGTTTATAGTTAGATTCCGCATTGAAAGTACAATTAAACACATATTTTTACTGATGGTATGTTGATAAGAAAGTATTGAAAATATCAAATAAAGAAAATAAATAGTACGCGCATGAAGTAACCAACTGACTGTAAGACGGGATCTAGTCGAGACAAGCAAGGCCAGGAAACAAACACATAATGTGTCGTCTAGCAGCGCATAGCTGGGATAGCTTTATCACAGGTTTTCATAAACACAGGAGTAAAATGACGCCCAACGTTCACTTATCTTCAGCTCTCGGCCAGTGCGTGCGGTACTGCGCCATTCAAGTCTAGGCGTGTGAAAATATTCTATTTAATACCCTCGAAACTGATTGCCGTACCACTAACCAAACAATGCCGAATCCCTCTTAATAATGCAAGGTTTTTTCTCAATTTTTTTTTTACATTTTTACAAATGGCCAAAAAGCCTAAAAGCAAGTAAAATCAGATTATCTGTCTCTCTGTGTACAATAAAAATAAGGATTACTTCTTAACATAACCTACCAAATGTCAGCTTCAAAATAAGCTCTCGTTCAATGTTCTGCTGTAAATGGTTCCAGAGTTCTGAGCGCTGAAAGAGGCTTGTTTTTATAAAATACGCTAAATTTGTCGCTCAATAATACGAAAACCGTTTGACTTTCGATAGTATATTTTTGAAGATGCACTCCCCCCCAGCACCTTATATAAGTAGGGAAAAAATTAGAGTATAAAAAATGCGAGGTTTTTTACTCATCGATTTCCTATGGAATAGCCTCTACGTTTTTTGCCTTTGTGTCGAAACCAAACTTTATTAATCATACGTACCCCAAAATGCTTGGAAAAGCTTTTTCTATACAACTTTCAGAGGTTTAAAAATATATTCGGGCACATAGGATTCTTCTTCATAACATTATAACTAGGCCTAATAGAAGTTATTTACATACAGTATTTCAGTATTTTCTAATAAATATAAACAGAAGTAAAAGTACATGATGTAACTAAGCATGGATTCAAATAAAGAGAGAGGCAGCGAAAAGTTACCGCACTATGCAGGGGACGTCAGGGAACAGATTGCCCGCAATCCATTGCTCGACTCACCGGTAAGCTGTAGCAACGCGGGCGGACGTTCAGTTTCATTACGATAGGCATAAATTATTAGTTAATAATTAGCTAATGAATAAATGAAGTTGAAAACTGATGTAGATCTTACCTTTCATTAAAGCAGCTGTTGAAAATGATGCCCAGCGTTCTCGATACAAACGTTGCACCGCGTAAAAACTTCCGAAACACTCGTATCTCCGCCTCTGAAATTTAAGAAATTACTCGTCTCATTTAGTTTTCCAGTGAACATTAAAAAAAATGGCTATAGTATGTTTTGCACATATCTTTCCGAGTTAACAGTATCTTAAAAGAAAACAGGGTCAATGATTCTGCGTGCAGTAATGCCACACAAAACACCGACTTTCTGATCGTGAAAGAGTTTCATGCACTACATAAGAATTGACAGTGTCCCAATACCTTGAATCCTGAGAATTCACACACCCACTTAACTGATGAACACTTAACAATATATGCTCAGTTTTGAGTAACAATCCGATTCTACACCGTTTCCGAAGTAGTACCATTCCAAGTTATGATTTATGAGGACATGATTTAGAGAATTTCCAAATGAATCTTCCGTTTTCTGAATGCAGATCTTGCCCGGCAGGTAAATACAATTTTGGAACATAGGTAAGTGAAAGACGATTGAAAAACTTTAGTATTATACTCAGAGTGTGTTAGACCTATGGTGATCTTGCTTCGAGTATGATAAGAATAGTAATCAGAATTTCGCTTGAATAAATTTTTGTGTTAGAAAGCATAATGGGAGCATTCGAAAATAATTATGGATGGAAGTTGACAAAATTGTCAAGTTTGTGGAAATAATAGTACTAAATCACGATGTCCTTTTCCTGATCTTTGGAAATGTTTCTGCCGCCATACATTTTTTATTCAGCACTTTAAATCTTCAGTACTAGATTCATAATTAACGGTAGTAATGTAGATTCAACCTAGGAGGAAAGGTGAAGTCTAATCCTTTCTTTAGAAATCAAAATGATTCAGTATTAATAAAAGGGTGCAGTGAACTTCAGTAAACCGGTTGTTCTTTATGGTTATGGAACTTGGAATTTCACTTTGAGAGAGGAACAGAGATTAAGGGTGTTTGAGAATAAGGTTCTTAGGGAAATATTTAGGGCTAAGTGGGATGAAGTTACAGGAGAATGGAGAAAGTTGCACAACACACAACTGCACGCATTGTATTCTTCACCTGACATAATTAGGAACATAATATCCAGACGTTTGAGATGGGCAGGACATGTAGCACGTATGGGTGAATCCAGAAATGCGTACAGAGTGTTACTTTGGAGGCCACAGGGAAAAAGATCTTTGGGTGGCCGAGAAGTAGATGGGATGATAATATTAAATGGAATTGAGGGAGGTGGGATATGATGATAGAGAATGGATTAATCTTGCTCAGGATAGGAACCGATGGCGGGCTTATGTGAGAGCGGCAATGAAGCTCCGGGTTCCTTAAAAGCCAGTAATTAAGTAAGTAAGGGAGTTATGTTAGAACGGGGGACTAAAATGAGTATGGAGACTTGTTGTATGTAACTACATTACAGTACAAGATACACGTGTCCACACCTGTGGAGTAACGGCTAGCGCGTCTGGCCGCGAAACCAGGTGGCCCGGGTTCGATTCCCGGTCGGGGCAAGTTACCTGGTTGAGGTTTTTTCAGGGGTTTTCCCTCCACCCCTATATAAGCAAATGCTGGGTAACTTTAGGTGCTTGACCCCGGACTCATTTCACCGGCATTATCACCTTCATCTCATTCAGACGCTAAATAACCTGAGATGTTGATAAAGCGTCGTAAAATAACCTATTAAAATAAAATAAAAAAGATACACGTGACGTCATAAATTTTTCAAATAGCACTACATACTTTAATCATGTTACATTGATTACACATATTAAGACGAGTTCAAAAATGTATCACAATGTCACCTTCCCAATCAATAACAACATTAAAATTCAAAATGAATGCCATAAGAATATGTCGTTTGTTGTGGTTCCCCATTCATCTTGTGCATTAACTTACACAAAACGAAAGACGACTGACGTCCGTACACGTCGTATGTTGTATGTTTCCTGTCTAACATGTAAACAAACTACACCAACTGTCGACGCCACAATCCACGTACAGTGGCCTGCACGTTCTCCGGACCTGTCGCCACTGACTTCTTCCTGTAAGGAACTGTAAAGGACAGTGTGTACTAGAACATTCTAACAACACCAGACGACAGGCAGCAACGCATTCAACAGGCTTGTCTGTTCATTCAGCCAGCAAAATGCCGGGCAGTCATACGGTCTTTCGGGGAACGCCTTCGAATGTGCATTTGAAACATCCTCTGTGACTCTCAAAGCATAACATAATCACATTGGAGGTACGTTTTTGTTTCGTTTTATTGTTGTTATTGATTAGGAAGGTGACATTGTGATACATTTTTGAACTTGTCTTAATATGTGTAATCAATGTAACATGATTAAAGTATGTAGTGCTATTTGAAAAATTGATGACGTCACGTGTATCTTGTAACATAATGTAGTTACATAAACCAAATCTCCACTCATGTTAGCCCCTCGTTCTAACATAACGCTCTAAAACAAAAATTCCAATATCTATCCAAATAAAAAAGTTATAATAGGTGCAAAAGATAATGGGACACTCTGAATATCAGATTTTACATACATCAACCTCTGAACCGCTTTCTTAATCTATCCACACATCATAATCTGTATACCCGATCACATCATGACACTATTGTCAGTCCCTCTCCACAGAACTTCCGCGCATTCTTCGTCTTTTACAATAGACACTATCCGTTCTTGGAATTCATTACCTGTACCTAGGGGCTGCCTGACCTTAAACGCTTTCAAGTGCAAAGTGAAACACCTTATTTTAGAACGCATAGTGTCTCAGGATATATATTAGAATTCACAATTGGAACTAGTTTATAAAATAATCATGTAATTTAATTTATTATCTAGTTTAAGTAAGTATTTATATTCGATAATCCTCTAGCTTATGCATACTTTTCCGTTTCAATTTTGTCTTAAGTATACCTATAACTTTCTTTTATATTAACATTATATTATCGTGTATTTTCTTTTTATCCTCTGGTTGAATGAAAGAGAAGGCCTCAAAGCCTTAACTCCACCAGAATAAATAAAGCATTATTATTATTATTATTATTATTATTATTATTATTATCATTATCATTATCATTATTATTATAATTATTATTATATACATTGATTTATTTTATGTTAATCTATTTCATTCAGTTATTTATTTCCTATTCGTTTAGGCCAAACATCTACGGATTCCTGTGTTCATTTCTACAGGGACATCATTTTATTTTTACTAACATTTCAAATATTAACCTGGCTATACCTTTGGATCAACGATTGACAACCGGAAACACCGTTTGCTACCCCCTTCCACGACTATAGTTCGATGATACTGACGTAATATACAAACAAATCACTTTACTAGCTCTAGGAGGGAAGAAAAATAGTTCATCCATTTACGTAAAGTAAGAAATATCGCGATTATGAGTTTGATAATTTTCATTAGATTTTTGTTTAATCAAAATACAGTACAGTATTAACAATGATTGTTTTCACTCACGAACTGAGCTGTCCATGTGGACGTATTCATTATGCAGTGTAAATTATACTGTCTACAGCACATTAGCGTACACTATAGAGAATGAAGTTAAATTGAAATATAATCATAATATGGATATTAAAAACACATTTTTGAAAATGGTGGCCGTTCATTTCGATACAGGCTTCAGTTCTAATGTGCATATTATCACACTATAGACTATTGCACGTAATTCCAATTACAGGTTCGTACTTCGTATCAGTAACTCTTGTTGAAATAATTCTGTACCTATTCTTTAAAAGAGTAACTTACGTACTGTAAATTCAATCTTCACTTCTGCCCGATCCGAAAAGATAAAATTACTCAGACATGCTATCTACTGTCCGTCCAAGTGTTTATGTCGCAGGGTCGTAGAAAGGGAGGAAATCACGTGACAGTTAATTGCTTAACGAGGTCCTTTTATTTAAGTTATTTTAAAAAGTTATGTAATATTACGTAGACGTCCATTTCGTAACAGAAATTAATGTTCTCAGAAAAGAGCTAAGACAGCCCAGCCATTAGCCTTTACAGAGGGGCGAATAGAAGCAGAGGGGGGGAAACCGGGATGCGACGTAGGCAAATGGACGACAGTACCTGTGCGAAAATGATTCAACATTGAAAGTTTTTTTCGTCACTGGAAAACGTGAACATATTATTGGAACGTACTGTTTACTATGACCGTAAGGCTACTATGACTGTATATGCGGTCTTGGATCTGTGTGGAGGACGGTTGAACTTCATTAGTGGAAGGGGTGGGAGTGAAATATATTAAAAAAATTAGGTACAGTGAAAATTGAAGTAAAAATAAAATGATGTCCCTGGACTTATCTTGCACATGTTTCTTTAGGTACTAAACGCAATTTCATGTAGATCTGAAGTATTACCGATTGACAAAAATGTTAACATCTTTCATATCACAATCCTGTTACATTTTGGGTTGAGTTTGTGTTCAGGGCAGAAGACTTTGATACGCGATAAATTCAGATCCTCGTTGAACCAGTCGCAAAGGGCTCTCTGTCCACACAATGATTTGCATGACACTAGAGGTTCAAGATTGACAAATTTGCATTTCACTCTAATCTTCAGGGACTCGTAATATGTTGTGTAGCGCGAACACCATTGTTAAATAATTGTGTTACAAAATAAATGCCCATATAATGCACGTCCGTGTTTATTCAGAGATTTATTTTGGTGTATAGTTGGCTTGAATCTGCAGGGATTCGCAGCTCGAACAATAATATTGATTTTGCAACGTAGGGCTGACACTAGGTGCAGAAACAGAAGCACGGACTTTTATTCCTTCTATTTGCCATGTACCACAAACCACAGACACGCTGCAGAGATAAACCGGACTTTATTTAAATTATGAAGGGTTGCAAAGCCTTGGCTTAAATTAAAGAAGTAACAGTAAAATATTCATTGAAATAGGCTACCTTATAATCCTTTACAACTTCTGTTCTAATTCGAGGAAATGTTATTCAAAAATATTCCTCTGTTTAACTGCAATATTAAATTAAAGGGTAGACTATGGCATTAATAAACCATTTCAGATTAATTAACGAAAATGAATGAGTGAATAATAGTACATTATGCAACGAGCCTATAATGGTAGTAATTAAGACGCGAGTATCTTTGTTTATGAAACTCGTTGGCGCTCGTTTCATAATTTTCATACGAGCGTCTTAATAACCATTACAGGCAAGTTTCATACGACTTTTTATGCTCGACCATATTTCTAACTTGAAATTATTCAGAATTATTCATTTTATTTGTATCTGACTGAAGATCGGAAGTGACCTTGTGCATAGCTCGTAAATTGTGAGATGTGCGCAGACGCGAAAGTATTGATTTTTTCCGAGGAACAATAATGTCATTACCCTTGATGTAATGTAGAGAATAACGTGAACTAATTTTCATATAACCTGGAAATTGATTTAGAATTGAAAAACGAGATGACAAATTGAATTTATTTGAATATTATTTACAATTAACGCTAATTATTATAGTAACAGAACATAGCATTCTGCGACAGTATTGGATTTATAAATTACATAATTTTAATTAATGACAGAATAAATAATAATTAGTAACAAATGAATAATTAATGATTAATCCTTAAGCAGTAGCACCTAACTTCGTAACATTAGGTGTCACGCGTAGTGTTGCTGACACCTCAAATGCAATGGGTTCTTATAGGATATTTTTTAGTGAAAAATTAAAATACCGCCCTTTTTATTTATATAACTGTGTGAAATACTTCAATACCTATCACAATGTTATAATTAGTGTACAGTAATCGTAATATTTCAATATTGATTCACATGTAATATTCAAACGGCTATTCATTCCTAATCAAAATTTACTTTATGCTCGAACATGCCGAAATGTAGTAATTATACACCTGGTAGCTGTCCTTTAATGCATGTCATTTAAGTACACCTATTCATTAAAGTTCAGGTTTTCGATTATCCTCGGATATGCAATCGAAAGACAATTAGCAAAACGTCACGCAGGCTGGAAATCCAATACTGTCGCAGAAGGTTATGTTCTGTTACTATAATAATTAGCGTTAATTGTAAATAATATTCAAATAAATTCAATTTGTCATCTCGTTTTTCAATGTCGAATTCAATTTCAAGGTTATATCAAGTTTACTCTCTAGGTTATATCAAGGTCGTCGACATTCGTTGCCCGGAAAAAATTAATACTTTCACGTCTGCGCACATTTCACAATTTACGAGCTATGCACAAGGTCACTTCCGATCTTCAGTCAGATACGAATAAAATGAATACTTCTGAATAATTTCAAATTAGAAATATGGTCGAGCATAAAAAGTCGTATGAAACTTGCCTGTAATGGTAATTAAGACGCGAGTATGAAAATTATGAAACTCGCTTGCGCTCGTTTCGTAAACATCCTCGCGTCTTAATTAGTATCATTATAGGCTCGTTACATAATGTACTATTTTATCTTCCTTTCCAGACCACTTTCTTGATTTTGCTGTGCTCGCAGTCACTAATTAACATCCATTGTTATTACTTGTTACACAAGTATGGGAAGTTTAGTGACTGTCACTGTTTAAAATAGGAGCATTGTTGTAACTCTTCGTCAACCCACAGCATTTAAACCGTTATTACCCTGAGTATGGGAATTCCGATTTCAAATATGTTTACGATTATTGTTGCCTTACCTATTCTAAGAAAGGTACTGAAAGTTTCTGAAGTACAGGCTTACTCAATATGTAGTTAACAGTTCCGTATGTGTGAATGGGGTGTTGACAATACCCAGCGCGACTGCTTAAGGGTTAATTTCGGCGGACAACCACAGACCCCGTCACATCCAAAGCCTCATTATTCATCCAAGGACCCCACCAGGTATCCAAAGACTCCACGAGACATCCACAGCAAAGACACCACCAGACATCCAAAGATTTCACCAGACATTCAAAGACTTCACCAGACAACCAAAGGCCACGCCAGACGTCCAAAAACCTCATCGTACACCCAAAGATTTCATCAGAAATCCAAAGACACCAATACAAATTCAAAGACCCCACCAGACATCCAAAAAAATAAGCACGCATCCAAATATCCCAGCGCACGTCCAAAGACCGCAATAAGACATCCGAAGATTCTATCGGGCATTCAAAAACCCTATCAGACATTCAAGGATCCCTATTACACATCCAAAGACCCAATCATTACTACCAAAGATCCATATCGGAAATCCAAATTCGTCTATTAGAGATCCAGAAACACAATCACACATGAAGAGTCCACTGCAAGAATGATGGATGTCACTTTCTTGTCGAAAATGAACAAAGACTTTCAATGCATAGCTTAAGACATACAGAATGTGCATACAGAGTTATGTGGCATTAACACTGATAGTCATTGTCCAGTAATGATCGGAAAATCACAGTTAAGCTTTGAACACAAACATTTCAAAATTTCAACTGCTTCTCCTGAAAAATGTATTCCAAATAACATCCATCATTCTTGCAGTGGACTCTTCACATGCAAAGACCCCATCACACATCCAAGGACATCAGACAAAAACCATATCAGACATCTCAAGACCCCATCAGATAATCGAAGACCTCAACAGACATCCAAAGCCACATCGAGAAACATTCCTAATTAACATTCTGTTCAATTATATTAAACGAAAATAGAGGTAGGCCCGCCATGGTTGATGGTGCAAGGAACGAATATGTGAGTCGTCAGAGAAATGAATTACTTAGTCATTACCAAATAAATTTATGAGTTAACAAAGGAATTGACAAATGAATCCTGGAATGAATTTTGGATCACAAGATTATTATTGCAATAAATTAATAAATGAAAGAAAAACTCTTAAAAATATAGGCCCTAAACAAAAAAATCGACGCACTGGGTCCACCAACGAATAAGTGAACGGATGACTTGATGCAATAAATTAATCATAGAATGTTCGAAAATGGCAATAAATTAATAATGGAATAAAACATTTTAAAAATTAAAAGGATAATATGACCTGTCCAGAAGGGAAATAGAAGAGTCAAATAAAGGAATCTACGAATACATACAAAAATAAACGAATGAAATAATTATAGATTAAACCTCCTGCTACCAAGAGGGGTAATAAGATTGCTCCACTAATGATTTTTCAATATTAATTTCATTTTTGTTCATATTTATTTTTGAAATTCTATGCATTTTCCGTTATATGTCTACTAGCATTTTTTTAAATACGAATAACATAAATAATTTATCTACTTTAATAAGTAATTCCCGTTATTTAAATGGGGTGATCTAGTTATCCCCCTTGGTAATATGTGTTATGAAAATTCCAGAATTTAAAATTAAATTTACAGGTTAATTTTCTACATTTTTGAGCTTGTCTACTTCCAAATTATTTCATTTTCTGTTATTCACATCATTATTCATACTATTATTTATATTATCAGGAGTTGATTAAAAATTGGCATATTAAAAATAGTTACATGCTAAACCAAGGAGGGAGGGAGGAGTTATTTTGTGTCCACGTAAACTTTTCATAAAATAAATAAGACAGATCAATTGAAAATATTTCTTTTCTTTCACATTAATACAATTTGAAGTTTTTCTGACACAATCATATAATATGAACTTCAAAATAGTATTATTGCAATTTTAATAGGCAAATTAAAAATGTGTGGATACAAAATGACTACTCCTTGGTCCATGGAGGTTTTTTTTTTTTAGCGTTTCCACTTCACCTTGGAGCAGAAAAAAGAAAATAAGAGATATTGAACAGGCTATGGTGAAATTACGTGATTTGTTGCAAGTAAGAAAACTCTTGAGGCACGATTGGTGTCTTTCGGAAAAATTAATATTCAATTGTAGCCCAAAGTTAAATTTTGAGGATACATAGCCCAGTCGTGAAAAGCGTCGTTAAATAAGACAATACGAAATACCACGGATATTTATATTAGGGTTATATTTACTATACTTAACATTTTGTAGTCTGTTGGACAGTGATGTATTGTTGTGTCACCAGGAGAAATTTTGTTGGTAGTAGTTAAATAGAAAGTATATCATGTATCCAAGCAGGTGGTTGACATTATTAAAATATTCATACTACAATACTACATATGTTTAGTCTCATTAAAAGCTATAACATAATAGTACATTACCCAACGAGCCTATAATGGTAGTAATTAAGACGCGCTCGTTTCATAATTTTCATACAAGCGTCTTAATTACCATTATAGTCAAGTTTCATACGACTTTTTATGCTCGACCATATTTCTAACTTGAAATTATTCATAAGTATTCATGTTATTCTTATCTGACTGAGCAGCGGAACTGACCTTGTGCAATACCTCGTAAATTGTGAGATGTGCGCAGACGCGAAAGTATTGATTTTTTCCGAGAAACAAATGTCGACATTGACCTTGATATAATCTAGAGAGTAAAATAAACATTAATCTTGATATAACCTTGAAATTGAATTAGACATTGAAAAACGAGATGACAAATTGAATTTATTTGAGTATTATTTACAATTAACGCTAATTATTATAGTAACAGAACTAGTTGTCTTTCGATTGCATATCCGAGAATAATCGATACTTGCGCTTTCATATTGCTACAATGGTATTTTCTGATTGGTGAAACACCTGAACTTTAATGAATAGGTGTACTTTAATAAGGTCCATTAAAGGGCTGCTACCAGGTGTATAATTACTACATTTCGGCATGGTGAGCATAATTATATAAATATTAATATTACGCATACGTAAATCGGTATATTTTTATTTCAATGCCATTTAAAGCCTATTAGTTGTATTGAGAAAGAGATTATGATTCTTATTATATCCATGCGCGATAGATGTCTGTAATTTGTAATCCGCCTCTGCACAGCTGTTTTGCACTGGAGAGCTGGCAGTAGTATTTCGTGAGCAAGAGCCGCTCTCCACAGCTCCACGGAGCGTTCTGTTTCCCAGTATTCTTATATATTAAATATATCTTTCAGAGTTTTTTTAGCTGTTTCGACTTCACTGTTAGCCATCTTCAGAACTAGTGAGGTCCTTGCTTGTTTCTAGTTTCTTCTGAAGTTGCTTTAGTAATGGGAGTTCATTTCAAATACGATACAAGGAATACATTACAGTCATAAGCAAAGCATACAATACTTTACATATGTAGAATACATCAAAAGCACCAACCACAACTACAGCAACACAGAAACAGACAACCACAACATATCCTGAATACACTAATTAAATTTCGGAACAAATAAAGAAATAAAAAATAGGTTGCAGCCGCCAAATTACTCTTCAAGGAACGATCACTCATATAAATTGAGGGAAAGAAGACAGAGGACGGACACTGGAAAGTTTTCTTTTCTCAATCGTAATATCAGAGACTGGAATGCTTTACCTGCAGACTTACTAAAGGCTTTACCAATAACCAAAAATGTATTTAAAAATAGGCTTAAGGACTTTACTAATAGACGGTAGTATATTATACACACTATTTGAAGGGTGTAATTTATATATTGTTATTTGAAGTGTTCTATCAGTGAGGAAGTGTGTTGTGTCAGTGAAGTGTGAAGTGTCACTGAAGTCTATTGTATAGGTGAAGTGAGTTTGTGTCAGTGAAGTGGCTGTGCAAAGTATTTGAACAGTGAAATGGTTTTGAAGTGTTAGTGAAATCAGGTAGAATCAGTGCAGTGAGTGAGTTGACAGCGAAATAAGTGTAGTGCCGAAAGGTACTTGTGCAGGTATAAACCTGTCACACACTTGTGGGTCTTAGTTCGAACTTAGGATTAAGATACAAATTAGATTTACTTTAAATGTTATTTTAAGTGATCATGCTTCATTTAATTTAGGATGCTCATTATTATTATTATTATTATTATTATTATTATTATTATTATTATTATTATTATCATCATCATTGTCATCATTGTTATTTATCATTATTAATTATTGTTTTTTTATTAGTTGTTTATTACTAATTGTCATTATTTAGTGTAATTAGTTACCACTGCCACCGGGTATATACCCATTTGCAGTGTAAATAAAAACATGCATACATATCCTATTTCACACCACACTAACATAAATGCACCCACCTCCAAAACAACTACAGAAAAAACGGAAACAAGCAAGGACATCAATAGTTCTGAAGATGGCTAAGAGTGAAGCCGAAATTAGTCAAATATTTATTTTATTTATTTATTTATTTATTTATTTATTTATTTATTTATTTATTTATTTATTTATTTATTTATTTATTTATTTATTTATTATTTTGCTAATAATTGTAACATAAAATATAAAATATACAGAGAAACTTTAGCTCGCCCCTGAAAGAGTAGAACTCGTGCTCAGGGGCGGATTCCTGAATTGAAATTAATAATTATACAATACAATTTGCAATTATAGTATATAAATTTAAATTTACAATTTTTCAATTTTTATAAAATCCATACATAACTTTTTAAATTTAATACTAGAACTATTAGAATTGACAAGATTAGGATATTTAAATATACATTTGTTATATATTCTTGGGCCTAAATTACTACTATGATTAAATACTGTAACAGTGTTGCATTTTGGTTCAAACAATCTTAAAGAATTCATACCTTTTGTTTCATAACTATGAGAATACAATTCAAAATTATTTCGATTTTTATGTATGAATTCTATTAATACAATATAATAAATTTGTCTTACGTTAAGTACATTAAAGTCTAGAAACAAATTTTGAGATGGAAAATCAATAGGTTTATGAAGACATATTTTAATTATTTTCTTCTGTAAAAAAATAGAGTGGATTAAAATTGGATTTAAATGAGCTACCCTATCCTATAATTCCATACATAATTACCGATTGAAATAAAGTTAAATATATTGTACGTAATAAATTTATGGACAAGAAATTCCTCAATAAAACAAAATAATATACTATTTTACGTAATTTATTACAAAGATAATTAATGTGTTGATTCCATTTCAAATGATTATCGAAAATTATGCCTAAATACTTAACTTCAGAAGACTCTTTAATAATCGGACAGTTACACTGTATAAGACAACAATCAGAATTATGTAATTTAATACTTAATATAGATGTAGGATATTTGTTACATTTTTCAGATAATGAGAATGGAATAATTATGGTCTTATTTTCGTTGATAGAAAGATAATTTATGTCAGACAATTTTTTTATTAATTTAAGTCCATTATTTGAATTATTATATGCATTATTATTTTCAATTTAACACAAGAAAGTTATATCTATAAAATGATATCTTAAAAAACTATTAGGTTCTCAAAAGTATTAAAATATCTGAGTGATATACAGATAGTCTTGTTCTCCACAGACGCAAGACTACAGTTGACTGATTCCTCTACAAAGCAAGCACGTCAATTCTCGCAAGTACAATTGGTATGTCGTCTTTAAATATCTGTCAGACTGCCAGATCTTCCGTTCACTATTTCTGCAAGTTAGCCTCCATAATGCCCTTACATCTGGGTTCACCATGCCATTGATTTTTGACTGCAGGCGCGAGGACACGAGCTTGCCCCGACCCCATTTACAGGGCTCTGCAACATTGTTTATTGTGATCTTCGCTTATGCAAACACCGCGTGCTTCGATATTAAATATCAGGTTTATTAGATGTTAACACTTACGTTAACAGCCGCATTAAAAACTCTAACGGGTGTCCAATACTCATTCTCACTCACAAACGACACATCTAGGCAAAATTGTCGTGTCATTCATAGACCAGTTTCGACAAGCTAAACTGAGAGCAGTATTTAACTTCTACCAGACTCAAGCTATAATTATTGGACATAAGCGTTTAGTTAACTCCCTTAATAACAGTAATCTTTCAGTTGTTACCCTTAACAACACGCTAATCCCTTATTCATCTGTCGTAAAAGATCTTGGCTTCTTTTTCGATAATAATCTAAGTTGGAATGTTCAAGTTAAAGAAACGATAAAAGAATCTGTTCCTCCATTCACTGTTTGAGTCGTTTGAGAAACTTCTTGCCCCAGCAACTAAAACTTACCCTAGTACAAACCCTAGTAATGCCGCACTTCGATTATTGTGACGTTTTGTTAAGTGACCTAAGTTCTGAACTGTCAGTCAAGTTACAACGAGCTCAGAATATGTGCGTCAGATACGTGTGCAACATCCGACGATATGATCACATATCACCGTCCTTCGCAAGTCTTCCGTGGCTCCGACTTAAAGAACGCAGGACTTTACACTCTTTGTCTTTAATCTTTCGAATTCTGCACACCTCAACACCAAATTACCTTCCGCCTCGTTTCTCTTATCTATAATCTAACCACGACGTAAATACCAGATCACTTATCTGTGGCTCGCTAAGTATACCTCTTCATAGAACATCATGCTATTCATCATCTTTTACAATATCCACCTCGCGTCAATGGAATTCCTTGTCACAAAGTATTAGGGGCTGCAAGACAATAAACACTTTTAAAAACAGCTTAAAAGATAACCTTATTACCATTTCACTCTAATCATAATGATTTAAATTATTATCACTGACTACATTGTTACTTCTTTCTTTAGACATCATCCTGATAGTGCTGTATTTTCAAAATTGTCTCATAATAATCTCTTTCTATTATCTAATATTATTTGAAATATATTAACATTTTATGTATTTTAGCTCAATTCTGCTACACAGTTTATTTCAGTGTTTAATTAATAGTTCATAGTATTTTGTTGTTTAATTCGTAAATAACTCTTGTATACATGTAACTCTCATCTAAATCAAATTGTTGAATTCTTTGTAAGTTCATGCATATGTATATACACTTTTTGCTGGTTGAGTGAAAGAGAAGGCCTTACGGCCTTAACTCTGCCAGCTAAAATAAATCATTATTATTATTATTATTATTATTATTATTATTATTATTATTATTATTATTATATATTTCAGATATACTGACATTTTTCAGAAAGTATTATTATTCGAAAATGATTTAATTTGAAATCATTACTAAGGAACAAAACAAAATTACTATTTAATAAATGTATGTGCAGTATATACATGGTGCAAGCGATATGAACTCGTGATAGAGCACAAATAACTGAAGAAAAAGTCAAATAAATTTTTTCTGTACCTCTCAAGGTTTTCCCAAATGAAAAATGAGTTTATGAGACAACCGTCTCATTAACACAGTCGGTTCGTTGACAAATTCGTTGACACTCGATTCTATGACCAAATCGACACTTTAATCTTGTTCATTGGCACGAGGACACGAGCTTGTCCTGACTCCGTATGTATTGTGATTTTCGACAATTGAGTGGTTGCTAATTTGTTGACTGAATCGTTTGCTAATCAATTTGTTGGCTATATCGTTGGCTCATCAATTTCATAGCTAAATCGTTAGTTCATGAATTTTTAAACTAAATCTTCAGCTAATCAATTTGTTACCTAAATCGTTCGTTATCTAAATTTTTACCTGAACAGTTAGCTCGTCAATTTTCTGACTACATCGTTAACTCATCAATTTGTTGACTAAATCATTACCTTCTGAGTTTGTTCACTAAATTGCTAGCTCGTCAATTATTTGATAAAATCGTTAACTCACGAAATTGTCCGCTAAATCTTTAACTCATCAATTTGTTGTCTAAATCATTAGTTCATCAATTTGTTGATGAATTTGACTAAAAAGTTACATCATCAATTTGTTCACTAAATAGTTAGCTCATCAATTTGTTGACGAAATCGTTAGCTCATGAAGTTGATGACTAAATCATCAGATCATCAAATTGACTGCGAAATTTTTAGTTCATAACTGAAGAGTCCACTACAAGAATGATGGATGTCATTTGGAACACATTTTGCAGGAGATACAATTGAAAGTTTGAAATGCTTAGCTCTCAAAGCTTAACTGTGATTTTCCGATCATTACTGGACAATGACTATCAGTGTTAATGCCATATAACTCTCTATGTACATTCTATATGTCTTAAGCTGTGCATTGACAGTCTTGGTTCATTTTCGACAAGAAAGTGACATCCATCATTCTTGCAGTGGTCTATTCAAATGTTATGCCAAAATTGTTAGCCGATGAACTTGTTGCATAAAACGTTAGCTCATCGATTTGTTGAATAAAAAGTTAGATCATCAATTTTTGGACTCATTCCTTAACTCATCAATGTAACTTCTAATCCGTTAAATTATGAATTCTATGCCTGAATCATTTGCTTTTCATCATCATCACCAACGTCTCCGGGATTCATAAAAACCCCCAACATCAGATTTTATAACTGTAGCAAATTAATACACTTGAAGGCAGTCTGGAATATTTTTATTGGCATACGCGACAGAGTTTGACTATTATTGAACTGTGGTTTAAGAGATAGATGAAATTATTGGGGATCATCAATGCTGTTTTCGGCGTAATAGATCGACTATTGATCAGATTTTTTGTATTCGAAAGATAATGGAGAAAAAATGGGAGTATAAGGGTACAGTACATCAGTTATTCATAGATTTCAAAAAGGCACATGACTCGGTTAAGAGGGAAGTATTATATGACATTCTTATTGAATTTGGTATTCCCAAGAAACTAGTTCGATTAATTAAAATGTGTCTCAGTGAAACATACAGCAGAATCCGTATACGTCAGTTTCTATCTAATCCTTTTCCGATTCACTGCGGGCTAAAGCAGGGAGATGCACTATCACCTTTACTTTTTAACTTCGCTCTAGAATATGCCATTAGGAAAGTTCAGGATAACAGGCAGGGTTTTGAATTGAAAGGGTTACATCAGCTTCTTGTCTATGCAGATGACGTGAATATGTTAGGACAAAATACACAAACGGTTGGGGAAAACACGGAAATTTTACTTGAAGCAAGTAAAGCGATCGGTTTGGAAGTAAATCCCGAAAAGACAAAGTATATGATTATGTCTCGTGACCAGAATATTGTACGAAATGGAAATATAAAAATTGGAGATTTATCCTTCGAAGAGGTGGAAAAATTCAAATATGTTGGAGCAACAGTAACAGATATAAATGACACTCGGGAGGAAATTAAACGAAGAATAAACATGGGAAATGCGTGTTATTATTGGGTTGAGAAGCTCTTATCCAGTCTGCTGTCCAAAAATCTGAAAGTAAGAATTTATAAAACAGTTATATTACCGGTTCTTCTGTATGGTTGTGAAACTTGGACTCTCAATCTGAGAGAGGAACATAGGTTCAGGGTGTTTGAGAATAAGGTGCTTAGGAAAATATTTGGGGCTAAGCGGGATGAAGTTACAGGAGAATGGAGAAAGTTACACAACGCAGAACTGCACGCATTGTATTCTTCGCCTGACATAATTAGGAACTTAAAATCCAGACGTTTGAGATGGGCAGGACATGTAGCACGTATGGGCGAATCCAGAAATGCATATAGAGTGTTAGTTGGGAGACCGGAGGGAAAAAGACCTTTGGGGAGGCCGAGACGTAGATGGGAGGATAATATTAAAATGGATTTGAGGGAGTTTGGGTATGATGATAGAGACTGGATTAATCTTGCACAGGATAGGGACAGATGGCGGGCTTATGTGAGGGCGGCAATGAACCTTCGGGTTCCTTAAAAGCCATTTGTAAGTAAGTAAGGTTTAAGAGAATATTTGTGTAAATTACGAAAATGTATAAAGTAATATCTCTCTCAGGGACACCAAAACGCATATGCTTCCTCTATTTTGAAAGAGATATGGTCGAACCTAACTCGGAGAGTCGGACGAAGCACTGTGGTCCTACGCCGCCAAGACACAGCTCCGAGATCTGCTCTCACGTAAACAAGCACATGTTTTATGGCGCCCTATTTGTCTATAGACTTTACGATCCTTAAGTATTGACTATCGATTCTTCCACAGCAGCATCAAGAAGAGATTTTATTGCAGCCAGGGAACTTGCAGGTGTTCTCGCGGATCAGAACTTCTACAAACACACGTTAAAATTTTAACCGTTCGTTTATTAGAAACAAAGAAAAGCTCAACGTGTTATTTCTTCAGTTTTTAGACATGACAGCCGCGCCATCTATCTCCTTGTCAGAGGGATAAACGAAGCAGTAGTTACAAGAATATTACACGTAAACCCATTCCTCCTAGAGTTGATACTTTAACAAGCCCTTCGCTATCAGTAAGATGGTGTAACGAAGTAACAGTAAAATGATATGGCAAACAAAGTAGCCTGTAATATCTGTTTGTGCGAGATCGTGCGTATTTGCTTGTTTTCCGCACAGAACCAATACGCGGTAAGTGTGAAATACCACATTCAGTATTCCCAACGTAACACACATAACAATTTCCCTCTTCTTACCGCTTAAGCGCGACATTCATTTTACTGCTTTAGGCTTTTAACATATTATTTTTAGAGACGTTTAACATAGTAATAATTATAAATTGGAAACTTACCACTGCAATTTCACCTAAATTGCACTGTTAATTATTGTTTTTAAATATTTGCAAAAATTAAGTAAAGTCTACTACTCCACGAAACCTATTGTATTCCTGATACAAGTAACATTAAGGAAGCCGTGAAAAAATCAACAAGACTCCAGATGCCGATGATATTACTGCAATATGTTATATAAATAATATTGTTAAAATATTAAAATGAAAAATAAATCATTACATAACCTTACCGTTTGTTTTAAGTTCGCATTTATAGACTGGGGGAAAAAAAAAGACAGACGTATATCACGGCCTGCTGGAGTATAGATATTTTTGTTTTCTAAAGTTGCCGTCATTAAACAGAAACCAACATGGAGATTTCATTGCAACTAATTAGAAATTCGTCTTTCAGTATGTAATAAACGACCTTCGCACAAAATAATGTACGATACACGAGCGGTATGTTTGTTTTCATGTTCTCGGAAATTAAAAAAGCTCAACTACGTTTCGCTTTTTCAATCTTTTCCTCGAACATGAAAACGTCAACATACCGCTCTTGTAACGAATATTACTATTACAGGGAGACAAACTCCTTTTGAGAACAACTAATTTGATTATACAGATTCAAATAGGAGATAATTTTGTAAAACCAAGCATATACAAATGAAATTATACACTTTTCCACGGCTTCCTAAGTATTAACAGCGAAAAGTGTGACCTTAATACAACGTACCAACCTTCCTTCAACCAAAAGAAGGAAAGCACGGCAGCTCAGTGCATTAACGTGAGAGTGGTAATGGACAGGTCACCATTTCGAGATGTATTTAGTTCGTTTTTTTCCTTCTTTCGTTCTTGACCTCCAGAATTATTATTTATTAACGTGTTGTATTTTTCAAATAATTTAAAAACAAAATTTACTTCTCTCAATGTATAACTTACATGCGTCAAAGGAAAGTGTGTTGTTAAATGGAAAAAAATAAAATAAAATAATGATCGAATCAGTAGCAAAGTACCATCATCATCATCATCATTAACATCAGTATCACCAGCACCATCATCCAGCTTAACACTTTAATATTACATTTATGAAATCGCCAATTATTACACTACAGAAAAAAACACCTCATCAGATAAAAACCCATCACTCTAAAGAATGTGTTCTATATTTAATAAATTATGTCTTATAATAGGATATAGATTTAACCACCTTTGTATATTGAATACAATTTTTTTATTAAGATACTAAGATTGTCGATTTATACTAATACTGCTATTTATTTATTTAAATATTTATTTATTTATTTAAATATATATATATATATTTATTTAAACATTTATTTATTTAAATATTTATTTATTTATTTAAATACTTATTTATTTATTTATTTAAATATTTATTTATTTATTTAAATACTTATTTATTTATTTAAATATTTATTTATTTATTTATTTATTTATTTATTTATTACTCTTTAATTTCGACTTTTACATTTACATCTGCATTTATTTCATATTTTATTGTTTTCATTTTCATGACGACTATAATTTTGTACTGTCTTCTGTAATTGGGGATTTGCTCTGTTAAAGACAAATAAAACAAACATAAATAAGTAAGTAAATAAACAAATATATAAATAATTAAATAAATAAACAAATGAATGAGTGAGTGATTGAATAAATGAATTAATTAATTAATCACTGAAATAACTTCGTCTCAACCGTCAGACTACTACCTGGGAAGCTACGTTATAAACGAAGAAATGACTTTGCTTGACACTGTGGAAGAAGAGTATGAAATTAAATTGTGACTATTCGACAAAAAAAAAAAAAACACCTACGACTTTGTAGTGCTTGGAACATGACATGTGTTTTTAATTGTTGATATGAAAATATTTTTTAACTTAATAATAACTCTCCCTGTACATAAATTGAGGTTATTTTTAATTAGTTTAATTTATGACGCTTTATCAACTGCTTTAGTTATCTAGCGTCCGAGAGAAATAAAGGTAATAATGGCACCAAAATGAAACCGGGTTCAGCCGCAAGTTACCATGAATTAGCTCTTATTGGGTAGAGGGAAAAACCCCGGAAGAACCTCAACCAGGTAGGTAACTTCCATTTTTAAAGTGTGTAACTGTTAAGCTTAGACAAGAGAAAATAAATTTTCATAGCTGTTTTTATACACAGGAAGTTTCCGGGCTGGTGTTACAGGGTTCCTTATCTCAAATTGATACATGTGGCCTTCCCCATTATCCCTGAGTTTCTAACACTAGCCCGGAAACACCCTATATAATTGTTTTGTTTGCACTTATTTTTACATCTCTTTTCCACACTTACATCGCTCTAACAAACACGCGAGCTGTAGTAGTTATCTGTTCACTCCAGACATTGACCTTTTACAGCTTTGTCACGGTTCCATGCCACTTAAAATTGCTTAAAGATAATTTAAATTTGATCGGATGTAATTTCTGCAAATTTAAGGGAAAAACTAAAATTCATTCTATCATTATTAAAAGAATTATTCAATGCTCTCTTAAAGCGAGTAAGGATATTGAGAATTTAATCAATAGTATTCCTAAGATACTCTATTAAATGTTTCATTTAAATTATAGTTTCTTATCGAAATGTCAGCAAAGACTAGGAGTTGCTTAAAACTTCTCTGTTCCAAATATCTCTAACACTTGCCACCTGAAATTAATTGAGGTGTTTAGAAGCAAAGGTATATACTGTAAGTGACATTTCTATAAAAATATTTACGTGCATCCAGGGTAAATTAGTCTATTTAAAATTTCAGTGGTAATGGGATATATCTTTTGTGCTAGATCGTGCGTATTTCCTTGGTTTCTGCACAAAACCAATCCGCGGAAAGTCTAAAATTCCACATTCAGTATTCCCAACCTAACACACATAACAATTTCTCTCTTCTTACCGCTTAAGTGACATATTGATTTTACTGCTTTAGGCTTTTAACATATTTTTAGAAACGTTCAATATAGTAATAATTATAAATTGGAAACTTACCACTGCAATTTCACCTATATTGAACTGTTAATTATAGTTTTTAAATATTTGCAAAAATTAAGTAAACTCTACAACTCCACTAAAGTTACTGCATTCGTGATGCAAGTAACATAAAGGAAGCCGTGAAAAAAATCATCTCCTTGACCGGCAAAATTAAACTTGCCGATGTTATTACTGCAATATATTATATAAATAATATTGTTAAAATATTAAAATGAAAAATAAATCATTACATAACCTTACCGTTTGTTTTAAGTTCGCATTTATGGACTGGGGGAAAAAAAGACAGACGTATGTCACGTCCTGCTGGAGTATAGTAAACACAGAAAACATTTTATAGCAACAATGTTGAAGATAGATATTTTCGTTTTGCAAATTTGCCGTCATTGAACAGAAACCAAGATGGAGATTTCATTGCAACTAATTATAAATTCCTCTTTCAGGTATGTAATAAACGATCTTCGCACAAAATAATGTACGATACACGAGCGGTATGTTTTCTTTCAATTCTCGGAAATTAAAAAAACTCAACTACGTTTCGCTTTTTCAAACTTTTCCTCGAACATGAAAACTTCAACATACCGCTCTTGTAACGCATATTACTATTAACTACATCACTCATTAACATTTAAAATTGAACTTCAAGGAATTTACGAAAACTTAGTAACTTTTAAACACATTCTCTCGAAAGTAACTGAAGTGTACTTACACCCATTCTGATCGCCTCAATTAATGGCATTACTTACGCTTCACTTTATGCGCAGAAAATGTCCCTCTGTGAACTTCACCTTCATCCATCAGAGGAGTGATAAATAGATGGCGATCTCGTTTCTCTGGAGTTTCGCCCGAATACCACGAACAATATTTCGGCGCCTTAAATTCTTTTCTAAGAGCGGTAACGGTATCGCGCCTTAAAGCCGGAGTACACGCACCCCTGAAATTGAATTTTCTGCCGTCGTCAACGGCGTCATACGCACCCCGAGAGGTTGTAACAGCTGCGCGGCAACCTGCATTACTTACTTTAATTAAAGCTCTAGATTCAATTAATTGCAACAGTTTGATGACATTTAAGAAGAAGCTCTGGTGCTGCTCAAGCTTTTTATATCCTACCTGCAGAAAGAGCAGAACTCACAAGGGGAGGATGAACACTGCAAAGTGATATTTCAATAAAACCGCCACCAATTCTAGGGTTTAAAGAGCTGTGTTAATAGTTGACATTCAGGATGTCTTTGTCCAAATGTGTTTTCTATGAATGTGACGTCACATACAATACAATACAATACGACACGATACGGTGCGATGATGTGCTGTGCTATGATATTGTATACTATAATATCTGATACAATACAGTACCATACTACTATACAGTACAGTAACATACAATAAGACAAGAGTAATATGCGTTACAAGAGCGGTATGTTAAAGTTTTGATGTTCGAGGAAAAGTTTGAAAAAGCGATACGTAGTTGAGCTTTTTTAATTTCCGAGAATTGAAAGAAAACATACCGCTCGTGTATCGTACATTATTTTGTGCGAAGATCGTTTATTACCTACCTGAAAGAGGAATTTCTAATTAGTTGCAATGAAATCTCCATCTTGGTTTCTGTTCAATGACGGCAAATTTGCAAAACGAAAATATCTATCTTCAACATTGTTGCTTTAAAATGTTTTCTGTGTTTACTATACTCCAGCAGGACGTGATATACGTCTGTCTTTTTTCCCCCCAGTCTATAAATGCGAACTTAAAACAAACGGTAAGGTTATGTAATAATTTATTTTTCATTTTAATATTCTAACAATATTATTTATATAACATATTGCAGTAATAACATCGGCATCTGCAATCTTGTTGATTTTTCACGGCTTCCTTAATGTTACTTGCATCACGAATGCAGTAACTTTAGTGGAGTTGTAGAGTTTACTTAATTTTTGCAAATATTTAAAAACAATAATTAACAGTGCAATTTAGGTGAAATTGCAGTGGTAAGTTTCCAATTTATAATTATTACTATATTGAACGTCTATAAAAATAATATGTTAAAAGCCTAAAGCAGTAAAATCAATATGTCACTTAAGCGGTAAGAAGAGGGAAATTGTTATGTGTGTTCGGTTGGGAATACCGAATGTGGAATTTTACACTTTCCGCGGATTGGTTTTGTACGTAAATCAAGCAAATACGCACGATCTCGCACAAAATACTATGAAATACTACTATGCAATACTATTCAATATTACAATATAATATTACATAATACATGTCGTACAATGCATTGAGACGATTCAACAAGGCTCAAGACATAATCAATCACTCCCTACCTAAAAGCCAAATAGGCTAGTCTCTTATATGAGACAACTCATCCTGCCTAAGTTATTGCGTGGTTTTCCTAAGGCGTTAAGACAAATGTCGGGATGAGCCCTAAAAGAAATGGGCCACGGACCTATATGCCCTTCCCCATATTCCCCCTTTTCTAACAAACTACGTAATGCCCTAGTTCAGAACCTATAAATTGCCTATTTAATTTGCGAGGTCATTCATTTAGTCGCAATGCCAAAGAACAGGGAACCTTTCAATTTGCAGATTCAGAATACATGGCGTCTATTCTAGCGGTCTTCACCTGCCTTGTCATCGAACAACAGACGACAGAGTCTTCTCGACTCCTCCTGCACTGCGAAATGACACAGTTCATTTCAGTATGCAGATTTACACCAGCCATTTCTTCCTCGTCCTGTCCCGTGATCACTTTGATTATATTTCCGTCCCCTCGCGCACGTGGTACCTAAGAGGTTACGTCTATTTTCGGTTTTTTCCCCTTCAAAATTTTCTAGAACTCCTGTAGTGGAGCAGCGTAACCCGGAGTAAGACTAGTGGCCAACATGCTTGGAGCTCACATATTTAGTTTCTTACAGCCCCGAACACCTTGCAAGGACACGTTTTGCGTACCTTTTAAATTTGTCCTCCCAATTCTCCTCTTTCAATTCAATTCAATACAATACGATACGATACTATATAGTATAATACGATGCAATGTAATTCTGTGTTATACTATACAATACTACAATACAACACAGCACAACGCAGTACAACACAACACAATATACAGTATAAAATATAAGGTCTTTGCAACTTTGGGGTTTAAATGCAATACTGTCGTTTGAAAGTTGATAAGCAGCTCAGTTCGTCTGCAGACAGTGCAAAAAGTCTTATTTCGCATAAAAGATCGCATTGCATTGCGATTGATTTCAAAATTTCGTCGATGAAAACAGTGACATTCTGGATATTACATTTTCTGTGACTAAGCGTGGTTTCATCTATCAGGATACGTAAAATATCCGAATACGCCCATCTGGGCTATAGGGAATCTGTACGGAAATCAAGAATATTCCTTGCATGATCAGAAGATTGGAGTGTGGTTTGCATTTTCATGAAGGACGTCATAAAACAGATCATCTATGAAACAACGGTGTACTACGAAATTATCGACACATTCTATAATCAGATTACACTTAGTTACACTATGGTTATTTCCAGTAAGATGGGGCGAACAATCACACTTCCAGAAGATGTTCGACAATTCTAACAAGTTTCTTTGAAGATTGATTAATCTCCAAATGTCTATGGCCATCAAGATCTCCAGATTTAATATCGCCAGAAGTGAACATTATAACTGCAATTGACAACATCGAACATGCCACGCTAATTAACTAGTTCGAGAACTTGAAGCGTCGCGTCGGGTTGTTTTCTGCTTGTGGACAAGTGATAACTACTTCCAGCATAAGATGTGATGAGATATGTATGACATGTTTCAAGTTATGTATTACCACAATCATATTTGTCTACCTTATAACAAACGATACTTCGAAGCCATTTACAAGTGAAACATCCTGCATTTACTTATATAAAATCTGTCTCAACTCTGCATAAGTCTAGTATAAAAACTATACACGGTTTATTAGTAAGATTGTAAGCCTATACATAAATAGTTCTATCTGTGGCATGACGCCAGACAATCGCGTTAGTTAATATACACTGAAACATCTAGTATGTATCAAATAATATAAATATTTTGTTGCCTGTCTGAATTCGAACCTACATCCGCTACACTCCTATCCGGAGTAGATGCCACATGAGCCACAACTGAGTGCAATAGCTTATTAGTAAAGTTACTTCGCTTGCTGTGAAATCACGGACAAACGGTCAAGTTGTGCTATGATTTACAGTTTCTATCTCAGACATGTTTATTGGTTGCAGACGCATCACGAAGCCTGTGTCCACCTTCACGTCCTCAATCTCTCTCTCATAACTCAGTGATCAAAACCTCTGACCTCAGCTACTGATATTACAACCCCAATGTCCGCCAGAACTTCTGAAAATTGACTTCAACTTCTAATGAACACGCCGCTCCTTCCCTGTTGTGGTCAAGAAACTCTAACCATATGCTTCAAATATTCCTGCGATATTGCTCTCATACGACTTATCTTTCACCTCAATTTCATTTTTTTGTCGTAAACACATTTTCAACTTCGTTCACACTGAGAAATTTGTTTTGGGCAGACAGCCAGTCAACAGCGAACTCTTCTACAGAAATGTCTAGCTCATTCATATTTAGTTTCAGCAAGTAAATTTTCAGAAAATTAATAGACCTAATACCAGATTTCATTCTCACACAATTTGTATCCGGCCATGGTAAATTTCTTTCATATTTCAGGAGATTTCGTATTAATGTGGAGAACGGAAATGAATGCGTTTGTGGAAGTCAACAAACAGTAGAACATTTGTTATTTGATTGCCCACTTCATGGATATAGAAGATACAGCATTGAAATGCACCTAAATAAATGAATCGCTCCATGCAGAAAGGCCTTCAGTCCATTAGACCTGGTTTTGAAAAAACTAAGGAAAACAGTCTATACTTTGTATTCCTTTCTGCATAGAACTCTGAGCCTGACGCTTCAGTTTCTGTCTTTCCAAGCATTGGACTGAATATCTTTCTGCACAGGCTGATGGAACCATCCATAAAGATATGATTTCCATCGATATCTCGTTTTTTTTTTCAAAATTTGTGACTGAAGCCCTTTCTGCATGGAGCGATTCAAATGTAATATGAGCTACAATAAGCCATTGTACTACATTTTCAGTAGAAATTGTTGTCGCAAAATATTCATTAATTTTATTAACCACATCAATAAAAAATTTTGTCAAAATTGTTCTTGTATTATTTTAAAATTTTAACCTTTAGTATTATGAATTGTCCATCTATGTTATGTTATAAAAGGATGTGTGTAAATTATAAATTTACTTGTGTATGAAATATTTGTTTGTATGATTATGTCTGTTTATTCCACATTGCTGTAGTATGTATCATAATATTTGTTGACTTATGGACGCTATATGTATTATTTCAAGTCAAATTCTATGTTATTGCTATTCAATTATGTTTTGTATTTACAGATATCATTTTTTTTATGTATTTCGTATAATTAAGCGCTTTCTATATGTTTGATGTAGACTTCTCATGTGTTTGTGTTGCTAGTTGTAACTGTCGTAAAAATAAGTTTACATTTCTCTTATTCATAACATTGACAGAAAAAGAAATGTTAAAAATGTATTTATATTATATTATCTCAAGTATATAGAAAATTTTAACCCTAATATACTCATGTAAAATAGGGTTTTTTATGTGGAAAAAATAGGCCTAATGGTGTTTTATTTAACATGGCAAAGCAAAGGCCACTAAGCCTTCTCTTCCAATCAACCAGGCTCTTCACCAAAATATTGCATTAATAGTATGTTACGCAACGAGCCTATAATGGTACTAATTAAGACGTGAGTACGTTTATGAAACGAACGTAAGCAGTCTCATAATTTTATACCAGGGTCTTAATTACCTTTATAGGCAAGATGTATACGACTGTTTTTGTTCGACCTTAATGAAATGTCCAAATGTTTAGTTTTTATAAGTATCTTACCTTGTTACTTCACTGATAATGAAAGGTTGACCATGAGTGTATTTTCAGCCTGTTCTCGACTACTGCAACAGATGGCACGCACGGACCATGAGTGTCTTTTCAGCGCTACCCCAATCTATTTCGCTTCTCGTTTTCAAATTTTATCCGCATATCATCACCTAAGTACCAGTTCTCATCTTAATTTACTCATTATACCTTACCACAAGATATCTTTATATTCTTCATCCTATACAGTTACAGTTGCTAGAAATTGGAATTCGTTTCCGAGTGATGTAAGGGGTTGTTGGACAATAACTTCATTTGGCTCAAAATTACATATATTCTTGCTTAACAGATTAATTACTGATTAATATTTTATTACTTATAATGAAACTAACATCTATCCATTCTTATTATTACCATTAATTTTCCTAAATAGAATACAAAACCTCTAAAGGCAAAATCTCATTACATTAATATTCTCATTATATCAAAATATTTTAGATTTATATTTTCTTCCGTATAACATAGTTCTAGAACACTTCTATTATTATATTATTTCTCATCATTTTAACCAACTAGCTATCTCAACTTAATTATAGTTCTTTACATATTGGATATAGACTGAATTGAATTAAATTAGCTCATAAATTAAGTTATTACTTTATCTTATAGGTTTAATCTCAATTTAAATAAGACTTAACTGAAGAATATTACTGGAGAATCTTTTAAGTTTATTGTAAATTTAAATATGTAGTCACTATTGTATTAAGTCTGGTTGAGTGGAAGAGAAGGCATTATGGCCTTAACTCTGCCAGCGAAAATAAAACATTCTATACTGAACATCATTAAAAAAAATCCTTCTCTGCCTGCTCCATGTAGTTCTAGTCGATTATATATGCTCTAAATTGCAGTAGTAGGTTAATAAAACATTTTTATACAATTCAGCAGCACCTCAGCATGTTATACAAGATTGACCGTTTGTTGCCCTTCAAAGCTTTGATGCTGAGTTTGCTTTGGTTAGCTAGTTCGTTGGTTGCCCATGCTCACAATCTGCTCGCAGTCAGTCAGGGAGCAGCTTGCCTCCAGATACCCAACTTTCTTTCACGTGGGGGGAAAGCTTAACATTTCGAATTTGCACTATCTCAACTCCCTGACTAAATATTGACATTGTACGAGGGCAACCCCGGTACCAAACAGCACGAAATATGAGCGGAGGGAGTGGAAAACAGTTTGCTACTCTTTGAGTGCAACTTGGGGTAGGGGGTTGACAGGTTTAGTTTCAACCAACAAGGGTTGTATGTTCCTCAAATAAGATGATAGTAAATCCAGGATTTTGGGGTGCTTGCAGAAGGCATCCAGTCCTCTAACACTGAGTCATTTACTCTAATTATTTCTCTTGCAATTTCACTTCTACAGTTAATGTATCTTGCCAACGGGTACATGGATAGCGTTCCTCTCGTCTTCAACTGCGTCACAAACGGAGGTAGCCAGTTTTCCATTCAGCAATCTGGCTCAATGAAGAAAACTTCTCAAGGTTTCACTGCGGCAGGGACTAATCACACCGCAATAGTGTTAATTACATACATGTTAATACCATTAATCTAAGCAGTTAATCGATAAAGTAACTTATTTTACTTCCTGGTACTAATGTGCTATAAATCCAGCGGGGAGGAATAATAAAGACTTGTTCTTAAAATTCATGCCCCTTTGCCGGGTCTCAACTAAATAGCCCCGAATCCAGTATGAAATATGTGAAAGTTCAGAGCATTACTTTACGTTTTTTCTGCACTGTCTTAAGCAGTCGAATTCTCATATGGTCCACAGGGTCAGGAATTTCCTGTTTTTTAGGGTTATTTTACGACGCTGTATCAACATCTAGGTTATTTAGCGTCTGAATAAAATGAAGGTGATAATGCCAGTGAAATGAGTCCGGGGTCCAGCACCGAAAGTTACCCAGCATTTGCTCGTACTGGGTTGAGGGAAAACCCCGGAAAAAACCTCAACCAGGTAACTTGTCCCGACCGGGATTCGAACCCGGGCCACCTGGTTTCGCGGCCAGACGCGCTGACCGTTACTCCACAGGTGTGGACGGAATTTCCTGGTGCTTATGATTATCTTGCTTTGGTTAGAAATCTCAGGGCCATATTCCTAGACATTCTTAGCGCGGGCTTCCGGTGGATGATCAGCGAACTAACGTTTTTCGTATTCATAAACCAGTGTTAGCGATATATGATATGATATGAATCCTGTACAAGTAATCAGTCGATAGCCGGGGCTAGTTTAGCACGCTCGTAGCGCGGGCTAGCGAAATGTCTATGGATAGCACCCTCAGTGTTTAAAAAATTCAAATGATTTTAACTTACAAGTACTGAAAATATTTTTTTTCAAGAAGCTGTATAAAATTATGCCAACAGTATTATTATTATTATTATTATTATTATCATCATCATTATCATCATCACCATCATTCACCTGCTTCAATATACATGGTGATTCAGTGAAATCGTGGAAATATTACATAAAAATAGATGTTGCATTGAATATTTTGAGATAGAGAACAACATGGAGTCTCCGAAGCCAAATTAAGGGTGGTGATGGATGAAATTTATTTTTATACATTTTGAAATTATTAAATTAATTATATATTAAGGGTGCCAGTCTCAAAATAAATCCACGGAAACCTTTGTCATTTAGCTCAGTAAAACAACATATGAAGCAACTACAAAAAATAATCACCAACAAGAATAACTGGACATAAACATTTCGCAACAACGTAGGAAATTACTGAAGGATACTAGTATACCTCCTGAACCCAGAAGACTGTCAGTTGCAAGCTTTCGTCTTAACATTGAACATGACATCCAGGGTAAACACCTCAATCGTCTTGGCATCCTGCCATCAGCATCCTGCATTTTGTGCCATCAAGAGGGAGACATGGATAGACTACATCTTGCAAAATGAACTGCTCTGAAATCCTCCAAGGAAGTCGACCGCTACTGGGAAGCCAGAGCTCGAATGTTTTTAATTACTTAATCCGTAGTTTTGTTCACCACTTTCTTGTTTTTCGCTCAGTCAATGATAGTAAATATCTTGCACTAGCCATTAGACAGATAAATAAATACTTATATGCTCGACCATGCCGAAATGTAGTAATTATACACCTGGTAGCAGACCTTTAATGCATGTCATTAAAGTACACCTACTCATTAAAGGTCAGGTCTTTCAGCCAATGACGGCTCAGGTTACAACTGTTCAGCCAATGACAGGTCAGCTTTCTACCGTTATAAAACCGCAAGTATCGATTATTCTCGGATATGCAATCGAAAGAGAATTAGCGAAAAGTCACGGAGGCTGGATATCCAATACTGTCGCAGAAGGTTATGTTCTCTTACTATAATAATTAGCGTTAATTGTAAATAATATTCAAATAATTTCAATTTGTCATCTCGTTTCTCAATGTCTTATTTAATTTCAATGTTATCTCTGTAGGTTCTTATGGCCTAGCAAGGTCAATGTGAACATCTGTTCCTCGGAAAAAATCAATACTTTCGCGTCTGCGCACATCTCACAACATACGGGACATTGGTCAAGGTCAGATACAAAGAAAATTAATAATATCAAGTTAGAAATAAGGTCGAGCATATAAAGTCGTATGAAACTCGCCTATAATGGTAATTAAGAAGCTCTTATGAAAATTATGAAACTCGCTTGCGCTCGTTTCATAAATATCCATACTCGCTTCTTAATTACCTTCATTATAAGCTCGTTGCATAATGTACTATTAAATTTCAAGCTACGTCCTTCAATTTTTGTACATATAATCACAGTGTGATAGAAAATGATGTGGTGAAGTTTATTTCTGTGAGTCAGTTAGTTTCTGAATTACTTACAAATGGCTTTTAAGGAATCCGAAGGTTCATTGCCGCCCTCACATAAGCCCGCCATCGGTCCCTATCCTGTGCAAGATTAAACCAGTCTCTATCATCATATCCCACCTCCCTCAAATCCATTTTAATATTATCTTCCCATCTACGTCTCGGCCTCCCCAAAGGTCTTTTTCCCTCCGGTGTCCCAACTAACATTCTATATGCCTTTCTGGATTCGCCCATACGTGCTACATGCCCTGCTCATCTCAAACGTCTGGATTTAATGTTCCTAATTATATCAAGTGAAGAATAAAATGCATGCAGTTCTGCGTTGTATAACTTATTAGTTTCTGAGTTATTAACAAAAATTTTTTAAAAATTTTCATATTTCAAAATGAAATGTGTTGCTTAACGTACCAGTAAAATGTTTGAATTATTTTTTGCAAGACCAGTGACATATTTGGAAAAGCATAACGCATTAATTTTCTTTTATCTTTACTACTAAAAGGGGGGAATTTTTATAACCACTGCAAACTTAAAAATAGGAATTTTTAATTGCCACTAAAAATATTTAATATTTTATTAAAGAAAGTATTAATTTAATCATAAAACCCATGCGCTATTTTGTTAACCACAGTGGATTGAACATGCAGTAAAAATGTCATGTTCCTAGCATCAAAATTGTAAGAGCCTCCACACTTTGAACATGTAGAAATGTGCTGAGAAAAAAGTGTGAGAAAACATCTTACAAAGTTTGCATGGAATTGAAGTTAAAGGGTGCAGCCATTGCGTAATTTTTATGCTTTCCAGCGTCGCAGAGCATCGAGACTTGATCAACATATAAATAAGAGATTGCTGATTAATTTTTTACAAGAAAACGAAAATGCAATTTTTGACTGAAAATGATCAAAATTTCAACAATCACTACCTTTAAGGTGATACGGGCTTGAACAAACATATCGCTATCACTTACGGTTTTCATAATATTTGAATTAATATTTATATTGCCACTTACTATAACCATTTTACAATTATTTTCATATAATTTACAAACCCGAGTTAACAATGTACCAATTTCTACCTCGCAACAGTTCCTCATCAAAAGTACGGTCGCCAATCTCAATGCTAGAATACGAGATACTGCCACACCCCTTCAAACATCACTGACGTATTTTTAATCACATCACAGGCGGCTACAATCCTGGCAAACTAATTTCATGTCTATGTTTACTGCGTTCCTGTGAACAAGTCCTTTATCCCCGTAGGAAATAATTGAGTGGATGCATGTCGGGTGATCTCGCTGGGTACAACAAGGCCTCTCTTTCCAATCCAGCAACCAGGAAATTTATTATCCAGATCGTTGTGGACAGGTAGAAGATATGGCCCAATGGGATGGTCTTGTGGTCTATAATGCCCACCCAGATATTTACAACGAAACTGAGTTAATCATCTTAATCTGGCTATGCAGATCCCAAGTTCCCTATCATAAAAGTGTTCGGGAGAGCATCCTGTATTTCTTGTTTAAATTCTGCACGCTTTCAGCTAGTAGAGATAATTCCGAGTCGAATACATGACAATCTGGTAGTTATATACAAAAAATAACGAAATAAATCTTGAGAGGGAGAAACTTCGCAGAGAAATGTATCTGCAATTATAAGGACAACAAAATATGTAAGACAGGACAGCATGCGCTGTAACACACAAAATCACATGCGTTACTCGAAATATCAGTAGGACTGAAGGGCTTGTTCTCTTCGATCGCTCTCCAAATCCCATGATTATCTCAATTTCTGCCTATGAAGATTCCTGAAGGTTTTATATAAAGTGAATTTAAATTCAACCGACAAACTTACAGGAGTTGTAGAGTACATTCATATAAAGTATTAGAGATAAGAGACGAATGATCAGAAACCAACTATTCACAAACTACAAGGTTTTAATTACTTTTACATTAAAACACAGAGTTTGTGTGCACTCAATGTTGGGTCATTGGCGACCTGTCAGCCCATTTGCTCTAGATTTCTAATAGCAAGTTTCTTACTTACATTCGTTAATATCTACTTAGTTACTTACTTACTTACTGGCTTTTAAGGAACCCGGAGGTTCATTGCCACCCTCACATAAGCCCGCTATTGGTCCCTATCCTGAGCAAGATTAATCCAGTCTCTACCATCATATCCCACCTCCCTCAAATCCATTTTAATATTATCTTCCCATCTACGTCTCGGCCTCCCCAAAGGTCTTTTTCCCTCCGGCCTCCCAACTAACACTCTATATGCATTTCTGGATTCGCCCATACGTGCTACATGTCCTGCCCATTGAAATGTCTGGATTTAATTGTTCCTAATTATGTCAGGTGAAGTATACAATGCGTGCAGCTCTGCGTTGTGTAACTTTCTCCATTCTCATGTAACTTCATCCCTCTTACCCCCAAATATTTTTCTAAGAACCTTATTCTCAAACACTCTTAATCTCTGTTCCTGTCTCAAAGTGAGAGTCCAAGTTTCACAACCATAAAGAACAACCGGTAATATAACTGTTTTATAAATTCTAACTTTCAGACTTTTTGACAGAAGACTAGATGACAAAAGCTTCTCAACCAAATAATAACAGGCATTTCCCATATTTAGTCTGCGTTTAATTTCCTCCCGAGTGTAATTTATATTTGTTACTGTTGCTCCAAGATATTTGAATTTTTCCACCTCTTCGAAGGATAAATCTCTGATTTTTATAGTTCCAATTCGTACAATATTCTGGTCACGAGACATAATAATATACTTAGTCTTTTCGGGATTTACTTCCAACCCTATGGCTTTACTTGCTTCAACTAGAATTTCCACGTTTTAATTAATCAGGATATAAATAATGATAGGTAATCACTCATTTGAAGTTTGTATGACTGTAGTTTGTATAAATTTTCGAATAATTTGAAGTAATAAAGGTTATTTCTTCTTGCGCTTACAATCGGTATGTGAAAAAGATGATATACACTAGGTGTTTCCAAAACCCACACAGAAATAATTCCAGTATATTAAGTTGTGAAGAATTCGGAGGACACTTCATTGTCTACTTTCCAGTGCATTGCAGAAAAGTATGATTTCGTAAACCAAACACTTCATGGAGAATTGGGAAGGCGTGTGTCTATAGGATTCATAATATTCAAGTATATCTATTCCCGATACGTCAGGATACGCTAGCCGCGGCGAAAATGCGACTCACGAGCACATTGTGGCTCTCAGTGCTTTTCTCTCGCTTCCTACCTACAACCCCCACCCTCTCACTCACTGGAGTCGAACTCCGTTCTATTTATATTTGTCTCGGACCTGCGAGTGGCGTATCGTCGCAATATCTCTCTCGAACCATGTACCTCTATAAAAAACGAAAATTTCAAGTAGGATGGGAGGATGCATTCTTTTGCTTACAATATGATGAAAATATTAAATGTATGATTTGTTCACAAATATTACTAGGAAAACGGTTGTATAACATAAAACGGCATTATAAGTTACTACATGTTACTGATGAAACATTAAAAGGTTAAGTGTTGTTATTATTATTATAACTACTACTACTATTATTATTATTATTATTATTATTATTATTATCATCATCATTATCATCTCTATACGTTGATTCTTTTACATCAGATGTACGAATAATGCGGTTAGATTTTCCAATTTAAACTCACAGATTTACAATGTGACGTTAAATGAAAGCTAGATGTAAGGACTTAACAGATATTGAACTTTTCAAATCTTTGGAAAAAAATAAATATTTGAAGCTTCGTTCTTTCGCTTGCTCTGTTGAAGCCATGTTCGCTGTAAATTACGTTTGTAAAAAATTATTTTCAACAATGAAAATAGTAAAAATCAAATTTAGATCACGACTGACAAACAAATACCTTCGTGATCAACTACGATTGGCAGTAAGTGACATACTTCATGATTTTGAAACTTTGTCGCAGAGACATTCTGAAGACAGTTAATTTTAGGTTGTGATAATGTGTCCCATGTTTTCTTGTTCATTTCTTTCTTCATTACACGTCCTAAGCATTGACTTTCCCTTCGGTTGTCCGCCTCCCTCCATAGGTGCTATGCACGTTGCAGCTTACACAGTGGCTCGGCGCACCATGGCCTTTTCGCCACGGCTGGGATACGCCATTCCTTTGGTTGTCTCATCATCAGCATAATGGATTAAGCCTTATAAGGCTTGTTCCGGTCTCATTTTTTTTAACACTGTTGAGCCCATCTTGTTTTCGGTCTACCAATATTTCTTCTACCTAATGGATTATAGTTTATTATCAGTTTGGTATGCGGTCTGCTTCCATCCTTTGTATATGTTATTTCCAATCGTTTCTATATTGTTTTATTCTGTCTATTAATTTAAAAATGCTTCGTTCCCCCCCTTATATCTCCACTTCTTTTCCTATCCAATAAGGTATAACCTGCAACAGATCTCAGAAATGTCATCTCTGCTGCTTCTATTCTTCTTTCTTCTTTTTTAGTCAGGATCCAAAATTCATACCCACAAAGCAACATTGGCACTCCCATTACCTTATAAAATTTAATTTTCGTTTCTTTTCTAATACTTTTTAGGGATCTATTAATGACACCGCATGCATTGCTGAATTTATTAATCTTGTTTTGAATATCTTCATTCTACATATAAGAAATGTTGCACCCAAGATAATTGAAACAATTCATCTGTTCAATAATTTTTCCTTCCAAGACAATTTTGGCTCTTAATGTATCTGCTCCTCTAAAAGCTAAAATTTTTGTTTTTTTTTAATTGAAATATTTAATACAATGTTAGAATTGAAATATACCGTCTATACTTATCTAGTATTGTATGATTAATTATAACATAAACGTTTCCGGCACTAATGTGCCATTTTCAAATGTATGAAAATTTGCCTAATTACATGTTCAAATAGGTGCACATGAACTGTGTGAATGAAACATATAATGTGTACCCTGGTGATTTCATGTCACATATAAAACAATCTGTTTGTAGATAATTAATGATTAAAAATTAAAATTAAAAACACACACTTATTACTAACATTTAAAATTTGTTTTTCTGCTGCAATTTTCCATCAATTTGTGGAACACTGGGGATGTCTTGACGTATTGTGTGGTCAAATGCAGTTATTCATTTACTTGAAGTGTTGTAACCTTACACTACGATATTCACTATTAAAATATTAAAATTCTTTATGTTGATTCGTTATTATTGCACCAAGGTTCCTTGTTGTTTGTTCACTTTCACATATCGGAGCACTTTACCATAATCGAATGTGGTGCGTAATATAAGTTACATTGATACCTGGTTATTGTTTTCCTTTTGTTGCTGTGGTTGGATTATTACATATTCATGGTTGTCACCGTTCGATTATCAGTCAAGCCTTTACAAATGGCTGGACATTTTGCGTGTTCGACGTTGGCCAGGCCAGGTATCAATAATACTAGATACGTATAGACGGTATATTTCAATTTTAACATTGTATTACAACCTGCTTATCGGATAAATCATACAACATGAAATTACTAAATGAAATATTTAAGTTATTTATTTTGATTGTATTCTCTACAAAAAGAGAGGTTACGTAATTGATCTCAATTTAGAGAAAAAGAAAAAAATTAAATTCGGTCTACTTCGGTGATATTGTTGTTTGTATTCCAATGGAATTTGTTCCCTCATCATTATACGAGGGATGAGTCAAAAAGTAATCTTAATAAGTTTTATTAATTCAATATGTACAATAAGACTACAAACACTTCATCACTTTTCAACACAGTATAACAGAAACACTTGCATTGAACCTAGTAGAGACTATGTTGAGAAGTGATGAAGTGTTTGTAGTCTTATTGTACATATTAAATTAATAAAACAGTTATTAAGGTTACTTTTTTACTCTCCCTCGTATTACGACGGTTAGCAAATCTGATTAATTGGACAGAGTTACGCAATAACAGTCAAACTGACAACTTGGAAAAATGAGATATTTGCACAAATCTGTTGATGACATGCTAATTTAACTTGGACAAAATCAAGAATGCGATATCCGAATTTTTTTGCTATTTATAAGCAAAAATTCGTTTATTGCATAGAATTCATTTAATTATTTTCCTTTGAAATATTAATTCAACTGTTGGTCTCTTATCAAAAATCGGTTTGCCTTTTTTGGTATTATTTGTACTATTTCCTGTAATAGTATGAATGTTATAATACTTCTTGCATAAAATGTTTTTATAAAAAAAAAAGCATATTTATTTCTACTCGAAACAGGTTTCTGGCGCTTGGTGTCTTATTGCGTAACTCTGTCCAATTGGAATGCTGTCTCTTCAATGCAGACGACATAACCTGAGAAATACAGTAAACTTCTCTTTCCATAATGTCAAACGCGTGAGCACAAAATAATTTTCACACTTCTTCGTCTCTTGCACTTGAGACATGCAGTATCTTGATATGGTACGGCTTCATGAGCAGTCTTCCTCAAAATTATATAGTTATTCGTTTTCGAAATCTCCAATTCTTGACTGACACGACGAACAGATTTTCTTGAACTTTAAATATAATTTATTCTTCTGCACTGATGTCCTATCCACAGTTTTCACACACGTTTTCTTTTCTTGATTCCTGCTTCTGTTAGCAACACATTCTCTAAGAAAACATTCAGTAACACGCAAGAACCGTATTTCCCTTTGGAGAAATCTATAAAATGTTGTTCAAATATTTCGGCTCAGTACAGTAAGTTTCAAATCACATGACACTACAAGCACATTCGTTTTCTACACAGTACTCCATAGCGATTGTGATTTTAAGCTTTAGTTACATTTATATTACTTTTATATGAACATAGACACTTGACTATTAGCACGCTGGTTTAAAATGAAAAAAAGAAAAAGAAAACATACTCTGCACGGTAGAATCTTCGAACTTCTGTGGTTGTTTCTGAATGCGCCCTAGATTACATCTTCTTTCATTCATGTTTGATAATCTATTGAAATAATCCACTCGATTATTTTGGATTACGGTGCGTTCTCAAGAAAGTTTTAGAATTTGTCTATGAGGAACAACACTTGGAATCTTCCAGAAGCAACAAAAGTATAACGACGGCTTAGAGTGTAGACAGCGTATAGGTGACTAAGTATGGACACTTCGCTTCGGTACTTTTGATGTAGCCGGACTGATTTCAATGACCTTCAAACCAGCTAGAGAGTGAGATTCTGCTTTCTCCCTAGAGTTGGCACTGACATCACACCAGCTAGCAGTCGACACAGTGGAAATATAACACATATAATTAATACATCTAGGTACATTATGTACTCAAATAAAATAAATTGGAGCCATAAAATAATAAATCCGTCATCAACTGTAATGTGTAGACTCTAGGGTTCCTTTATAATGAGAGTTGAGACGTTGACCCCATCAAAAATTAATAGTACATTATGCAACGAGCCTGTAATGGTAGTAATTAAGACGCGAGTATGTTTATGAAACGAGCGCAAGGGAGTTTCATAATTTTCATACGATCGTCTTAATTACCATTATAGGCAAGTTTCATACGACTTTTTATGCTCGACCATATTTCTAACTTGAAATTATTCATAAGTATTCATGTTATTTTTATCTAAGTGAGGAACGGAACTGACCTTGTGCAATAGCCTACCTCGTAAATTGTGAGATGTGCGCAGACGCGAAAGTATTGATTTTTTCCGAGAAACAGTTTCGACGACCTTGATATAATCTAGAGAGTAAAAGAAACATTAATCTTGATATAACCTTGAAATTGACTTATACATTGAAAAACGAGATGACAAATTGAATTTATTTGAATATTATTTACAATTAACGGTAATTATTATAGTAACAGAACTGACTTTATTTCAAATGTAGGTTATTTATTGAGCAATTGGTGAAATCGATACTTGCGCTTTCATATGGTGCTTTCTGATTGGCGGAACACCTGAACTTTAATGAATAGGTGTACTTTAATGAGGTCCATTAAAGGGCTGCTACCAGGTGTATAATTACTACATTTCGGCATGGTCGAGCATAAAATATGTAATGATTTGATAGCACTGAAAATAGAAAAACAAAACTCTTATGAGAAGTAAAAGCATATACCTATATCACATTCTATACAAATATTAAACGAATTTGATACATAATTTTATAATGTATTATATTATTTTATAATATAATCTGAAATATAAAAAAAATATTATTACAACTAGTTTATCACTGAGAAATAAGGAAAGGCTGTTAAATTGAATTTATTTGAAGCAAAGCGTTACTGGATTATGCAATAAATAGGCGATGTTTGGATCCTGTGTCTCAACTCTATACTCAATTATCTTAGCGTATGCTCGATTACACTACCCTCTAGCGCTTGAAAGTGGATCTAAACGCCGGTGCACAGATAAACAAAACACAGGAAAATTCGCTCAGTGTCCTTTCTTTATAATCTCTATACTCTGGTGTAAACCTGTAAATCACTAAAGAAGGAATTTTACAAGGGATGGAAAAAATTAAGTTTAAATTAACTCTGAAACTTTAGGGCCAAATCCTAAGTACAGGTACAAATACCATCTGTACTTTGGATTTGGTTCTAAAGTTTCAGAGTTAATTTAAACTCAGTTTTTTGCTTCCCTTGTAAAATTTTCTTTTTTGGTGGTTAGCAGGTTAACACTCTAAGCCGACGAATTGCAAGCACTTTTAAATGAATACAATATTAATTTTTCATAAAGATTTCTGCATCATCTGCTCTATGCAGTATTATGTTTACTATACTATATTGTAGGCCTACTATATGAGTTTTATTTCAATCTTTCATTTACTGTATGTTACTAAGCCCAGGTTAGGGGGGTTAGGAGTGTGTATTTTTGTAGGTGTGTTAAGTTTTGCAGTAGGCCTACTATGAAAATTAAGTAATATTATATTTTCTGTAAAACATGAAACAATTGTTAAGGATCAAAAACCACTTGGAACTTACGGATAAAGAATCCGAAAAATTTGTCCCTACTTCTGAAAAATTAAATACGGTAACCCTGCATACGACGCACTCTTCAATGCCAGAATTCTGTCAGAGATGACATTGGATGGTCAACTGTAGTAACTTTCGAGGAATATCACTTTTGTTAACGTCGTACAAAATTTTGTCCAATATTCTTTTAAGAAGATTAACTCCATATGTAGATGAAATTATTGGGGGTCATCAGTGTGGTTTTAGGCGTAATAGATCAACTATTGACCTGATATTTTGTATTCGACAGATAATGGAGAAAAATTGGGAGTATAAGGGTACAGTGCATCAGTTATTCATAGATTTCAAAAAGGCATATGACTCGGTTAAGAGAGAAGTTTTATATGATATTCTTATTGAATTTGGTATTCCCAAGAAACTAGTTCGATTAATTAAAATGTGTCTCAGTGAAACTTACAGCAGAGTTCGTATAGGTCAGTTTATGTCACATGCGTTTCCAATTCACTGCGGGCTAAAGCAAGGAGATGCACTATCACCTTTACATTTTAACTTTGCTCTAGAGTATGCCATTAGGAAAGTCCAGGATAACAGAGAGGGCTTGGAATTGAACGGTTTACATCAGCTGCTTGTCTATGCGGATGACGTGAATATGTTAGGAGAAAATCCATAAACAATTAGAGAAAACACGGGAATTTTACTGGAAGCAAGTAAAGAGATAGGTTTTGAAGTAAATCCCGAAAATACAAAGTATATGATTATGTCTCGTGACCAGGATATTGTACGAAATGGAAATATAAAAATTGGAAATTTATCTTTTGAAGAGGTGGGGAAGTTCAAATATCTTGGAGCAACAGTAACAAATATAAATTATATTCGGGAGGAAATTAAACACAGAATAAATATGGGAAATGCCTGTTATTATTCGGTTCAGAAGCTTTTATCATCCAGTCTGCTGTCAAAAAATCTGAAAGTTAGAATTTATAAAACAGTTATATTACCGGTTGTTCTTTATGGTTGTGAAATTTGGACTCTCACTTTGAGAGAGGAACATAGGCTAAGGGTGTTTGAGAATAAGGTGCTTAGGAAAATATTTGGGGCTAAGAGGGATGAAGTTACAGGAGAATGGAGAAAGTTACACAACACAGAACTGCACGCATTGTATACTTCACCTGACATAATTAGGAACATTAAATCCAGACGTTTGAGATGGGCAGGGCATGTAGCACGTATGGGCGAATTCAGAAATGCATATACAGTGTTAGTTGGGAGGCCGGAGGGAAAAAGACCTTTGGGATGGCCGAGACGTAGATGGGAGGATAATATTAAAATGGATTGGAGGGAGGTGGGATATGATGATAGAGACTGGATTAATGTTGCTCAGGATAGGAACCAATGGCGGGCTTATATGAGGGCGGCAATGAACCTCCGGGTTCCTTAAAAGCCAGTAAGTAAGTAATTATTATTATTATTATTATTATTATTATTATTAGTATTAGTATGTATTTATTTATATTTAATATTATTAATATTTGTGTGCTGAACAACAGCCAGAGGCCAATTATAGTTCAGTACAATACACAAACAGAAGATACAAAGGTGCAAAAATAAATACAAAATCAAGAAAAACATACATAAATAAAACTGAGGACAAGGAAACTAAATACTAATAATCAAAACGAAACTATACCTTAAAAGGATCTAAACTGTGCAGATGTAAATTGGCATATTTTATGCATCTGCAGACTGGAGAAAGTGATTTTGAATTTCTGTTATATATATATATATATATATATATATATATATATATATTAATCTTAAACCTTTTGTAGGAATACGAAGGCTGATATTGTTTATGATAGGCTCACAAACAATATCACCCTTGATTACTTTGAAAAAAAAAACTGATAATAAAGATTTTGAAGTCTAGAATAAAGGCTACAACAGTTGAAACACTTACAGGTAATCTCATAATTGAAGTCAGAGGAAGTGGGTATAAATCGAAAAGCACATAAGGAAATATATTTTATTTCAATAATTTCCAATTTAATCGAATCAGTTGAAGTAATGGAAACCCAGGCTACAGATGCATATTCAAGTTTAGATCGAACCAAAGCAAAGTATAGAATTAATAGAGACTCTGAAGTAGAAAAAGAATAAGTTATAGACCTTAATAACCAAGCATTCTTATTGAATGATTATAAATATATTGAACATGATCATGAAAATATAATTTAGAATCGAGTAATATACCAAGATGTTTAATAGAATTTTTCCTAATAATGCAGATATTATTAAGAGAATAATTAAATTTTATGGAAGTAGTTTTTCGTGAGTACGAAATGACAATAGTTTTAGTTTCATTAATTTTCCTTCCATTATCGTCAGACCAAAGTTCGATAGAGTTAATATCATTTTGAAGAGTTTGGCAATCGGCAGGACTATTTATTGAGCGAAAGATAATAATAATGATGATGATAATAATAATAACAACAATAAAATAACAAATAATAATAAATAATAATAATAAAATTATATGTGTTTTAACGATAGGAGATGTCTCGAATCTCTTTCGGAGAATCGAATCCGCGTCCTCTCGGTTTAGTGTTCAAGACCATACAACTGGATCCATAGGTGAGGACAGTCACGCAAATAAATTGCAAATAGTTAAAAAAAATCGTTCATAAGGTAAATGCAAATCTGTGTATGTCTTATCAGGAACAGATTAGATCCTGTGATATTTATTGCTCCTTAGGTAATCCGGTACTCAAATGAAGATGGGTTCTTCGGTCTGTGTCTTACTGATTGAGGATGAGTTTGTAGGAACCAAACGTTCAACTTTATCCCCTCTGCCGTCCCTAAAGAATCAGCGAATTTCCTGCTTACTGGAAACCCTCCACACACACACACAACTCGGAGCTAACGCTACGTCAGAGAAGATAGACTGCTTCTGTAATTACATTACAACCAGAAGAAAATAAAAATGTCCGTTACTTCTCCTCTACAATATTACAATTCTAAAAATAACATCGCATTTCATCTAGCAACACAAAAGCATTCTTATAAGTTGCTGCTTTAATAAGTTGATTTAGAGCTCCTCTTCCAGGTAGGTAACAAAACAAAGAAAATTCAACAACGTTTGCTAAATGAATTCGTCTCATATTTCTTAGAAACGTTTATAATTCAAGTTCTTGATAATTATCGCCTACAAGGAGTACTCAGAAAACAGAATACGAAAAGGGTCAGAGAGTATACATTTATAATTAGCGGAACACCTTGGCCATTAAGCCACAATGGTGTAGGATCACAGCTTGAGACAATAGCTACGTGACAGCAGGGAAATGAAGACAGGAGCAGTGGAATGATAATAAATGTTATCGAACCCGGTACATTTGTAGCCAAAGTGCTAAGTGTGTCGAAGTAAAATTCCTACTTACTAATAATTTTGCTTTTCATCATCATCATCACGACCGACACTTTCAGCGTTGTAAAATGTAGAGGGATTATTTGAGGCGTTCAGCGTACAAATGGCCCAACCCACAAAATTAACTTATATTTAAACTTTACCTCCTTGTAACAGTGCGCGAAATGCGATACACAAATGGGAATTGTGCTGAAATCTCATGAAAAACTGGGAATGGATTTGACTGATTTACACGTTGAAGATTACAACATGAGAAGCACTTTGAATGAATGAATGAATGAATGAAAGAATGAATGAATCAATGAATCAATCAATCAATCAATGAAAGAATCAATCAATGAAAGAATCAATCAATCAATGAAAGAATCAATCAATCAATCAATCAATGGAATGAATGAACTTATTTATTTTATTTTAGTAGGTTGTTTTATGACGCTTTATCAACATCTTTGGTTATTTAGCGTCTGAATGAGATGAAGGTGATAATGCCGGTGAAATGAATCCGGGGTCCAGCACCGAAAGTTACCCAGCATTTGCTCATATTGGGTTGAGGGAAAACCCCGGAAAAAACCTCTACCAGGTAACTTGCCCCGACCGGGAATCGAACCCGGGCAACCTGGTTTCGCGGCCAGACGCGCTGACCGTTACTCGACAGGTGTGGACGGAATGAATGAATGAATGAATGAATCAATCAATCAATCAATCAATCAATGAAAGAATCAATCAATCAATCATTGATTGAATGACTGACTAAATGAATGAATGAATCAATGAATCAATCAATCAATCAATCAATCAATGAATCAATCAATCAATCAATGAATCAATCAATGAATGAATGAATCAATCAATGAATCAAGGAATAAATAAATTCAATATGCAAATGCTGTGGGTTTGGCCAATTGTATGGCATTTTAGCACGTATGAGCGAATCCAGAAATGCATATAGAGTGTTAGTTGGGAGGCCGGAGGGAAAAAGGCCTTTGGGGAGATGGAAGGATAATATTAAAATGCATTTGAGGGAGGTGGGTTTTGATGGTAGTGAATGGATTATTCTTGCTCAGGATGTGGCGGGCTTATGTTGGGGCGGTAATGATCCTCCGTTCTCTAAAAGCAGTTTGTAAGTAGGGTCATTTGTGAGCTGAGGGCCTCGTGTAGTTCTTTGACAGTCAAGACCGCCTAAGTTGTAGCAACTTCGGTAGCCATTGACGACTATGGGAGGGCAAAGCAGATTCTGCCTCCACAACTTACAAAAAGCCTGAGGCTTGTAAGATGAACTAGGACACAGAGCAAAAATATTATTTTAAATTCATAGAGAAGGTTAGCTGCCACAATGAATATTTCCACTTACTTACTTACTGGCTCTTAAGGAACCCGGAGGTTCATTGCCGCCCTCATATTAGCCCGCCATTGGTCCCTATCCTGAGCTAGATTAATCCATTCTCTATCATCATATCCCACCTCCCTCATATCCATTTTAATATTATCTTCCCATCTACGTCTCGGGATCCCTAAAGGTCTTTTTCCCTCCGGCCTCCAAACTAACACTCTATATGCATTTCTGGATTCGCCCATACGTGCTACATGCCCTGCCCAACTCAAACGTCTGGATTTAATGTTCCTAATTATGTCAGGTGAAGAATACAATGCTTGCAGCTTTCTCCATTCTCCTGTAACTTCATCCCTCTTAGCCCCAAATATTTTCCTAAGCACCTTAATCTCCAACACCCTTAACCTATGTTCCTCTCTCAAAGTGAGAGTCCAAGTTTCACAACCATAAAAAACAACCGGTAATATAACTGTTTTATAAATTCTAACTTTCAGATCTTTTGACAGCAGACTGGATGATAAAAGCTTCTCAACCGAATAATAACAGGCATTTCCCATATTTATTGTGTGTTTAATTTCCTCCCGAGTATCATTTATATTTGTTACTGTTGCTCCAAGATATTTGAACTTCTCCACCTCTTCAAAAGATACATTTCCAATTTTTATATTCCCTTTTGCACAAAATTCTCGTCACGAGACATAATCATATACTTCGTCTTTTCGGGATTTACTTCCAAACCTATCTCTTTACTTGCTTCCAGTAAAATTAACGTGTTTTCCCTAATCGTTTGTGGATTTTCTCCTAACATATTCACGTCATCCGCATAGACAAGAAGCTGATGTAGCCCGTTCAATTCCAAACCCTCTCTGTTATCCTGGACTTTCCCAATGGCATACTCTAGAGCTAAGTTAAAGAGTAAAGGTGAGATTGCATCTCCTTGCTTTAGCCCACAGTGAATTGGAAACGCATGTGACAGAAACTGACCTATACACATCTGCTGTACGTTTCACTGAGACACATTTTAATTAATCGAACTAGTTTCCTGGGAATACCAAATTCAATAAGAATATCATATAAAACTTCTCTCTTAACCGAGTAATATACCTTTTTGAAATCTATGAATAACTGTTGCACTGTACCCTTATACTCCCATTTTTCTCTGTTATCTGTCGAATACAAAATATCTGGTCAATATTTGATCTATTACGCCTAAAACCACACTGACGGTTCTCAATAATTTCGTCTATATATTGAGTTAATCTTCTCAAAAAATATTGGAGAATTACACTTATGGTTACTTAAAAAAAACGAATTTGGGGAAGTATTATTTTCAAAAATCATCTCGTATTTCTTACGCATATCATTTTTGAAAATAAGGTAAATTAAAATGGCGGAATATATATAACATATATCAAATTCAATGCAATAGAATTTGCAATATATATGAAAATAAAACTTGTTTTGCTATTTTTAAGTCCTTCCTCCATAATACAAACGTAATGGTGTTGTAGGATTTCAATTTCTTACTCGAATAGCTTGCTTAACTCTGAATAAATTCCATTCACATCCTGTAATCCAAAGAACAACTCAAAGCCCCCACTCTACCGGCGGCTGCACATCATTTAGGGCGTAAACTTTTCCGAGTCCGACATCGCAGTCTGGAGTAATTTATGTGTTTTCAAGTTCGCAATGCACTGGACGTGAACAAAACAATGGAAAGTTCTTTTTTATACTCCGTAGAACAAGTGATGGGATAACGGAGCGAACAATTAACGTGTTGTCTCCAATCATTCCAAGGCATTAGATTTTATGACGATTCATCTTCAGACATGAATGCTCCTCGTCAACAAATGCTAATGGAACTTATTGAACTCGCCTCCCAACAAAGGGAGAAGTTCAAAGACAAATTGGGGGACAGTGATGTAGAAGATGCTTCTCAGGAGGCAATCTTCAAACTTCGTGTTACAACCGGTCACATAAATGTGGAACAAATAAGACATTTTAAGCCTGGTTTGTGTGTGTATGTACATAGGATTCGGACAAAACTTCTTCTGTATGGAGACAATTTATGTAGGTAATTGTGACATGCTTGGAATAATCTTATTGACTGTTCACAGCTCTGAAAGTACCACTGAGTTGAATCTGAGAGGTCCTTAACAGTCACAAAATATCATCAATCATGCCTGAATATTAGGAAGGGAAATTCATTTGTACAAATTTAGTAAACAGAATTCGGACTACAGTGAAACCTCTCCTTACGGACACCCCCAAGATACGGACACTCCTGCAATACGGACAGATTTTTATGTCCCAACTGAAATAATATAGAAATAATGATAAATGTAACTCTCGTTTACGGACACTCTCAGACACGGACACGGACAGCTGTTTCTCAGTCCTAAAGGTTGCTTTACCTCTGACTACGGACAGAACTTGGTTTTCAAGACCTAATGTGTTAAAAAAATGGAAAATTTAGTATTGAGAACTCTACAGAAATTCCTTAACATGAAAGAAAACAATATGTTTCTCATAAGCTACCACTAGACCAGCCGGCTACCTCTTGTTAGCTGGAAGCGGGTGGATAAACAAAATCATAAAATTTAACCTGTTTGATGGGTCCAAGGTTTCCGCGATCGTGAAATTGTATTAGACACATGATAGGGTTAGTAGGATTATTCTCTTCACTTCAATCAGTTATTCTGTTTTGAGAGACATGGCACCTGAACGTAAAGGTTAAGTTGAAAACTGTAAATTACAGTACTGCATAACTGTAGACATAGAATGAAGTTGCATGGCACAGTACTGTATTTTCCTTTTTCGTTCCTATCTACTGTAGTATACTGTATTTAGAATTAAACTAAAGTAATACATTTCATTTAAAGCATGAAAGGATACATAAGGCATATTATAAATTTACTGTTAGATTGGGGAGCCTCCCTCCCAATAAAGGACACTTCCCTGATGCGGACAGATTGTTATGTCCCTTCAATGTCCGTAAAAGAGAGGTTTCACTGTATTCAGAAACGGAAAGAGAGTTTAAAAGAAAATATTTAATATACAGAATGTTAAAAAGTGTCTAATATTTTCAAGGGTGGTAGTACGCATCACATGGGGAAGGAAGTCCAATAAACATGATCTTAAAATTAATCGTTTTTACGAAAAATTATTTTAAAATTCGTGTCTTGGTGAAATAATTCTACTCCATAGATTAACTGGTTCTCAGTATCGCCGTTTCGTAGCAAACCAATTACCAGTCTAGCTGGAGGAAGTGCCATACCATCAAAGACTATAAAATAAATTTGGTTTATGCACGACAGAGTACCAATCCATTTTCATAGCAGAGTTAGACGACATCTAACACGGGTATTTAATCTTCTATGGATTGGTCGGGGAGGTCCTGTACCGTGGCCTGTTCGTTCCCCAGATCTTAATATCTTTGAGTTTTGGTTATGGAGACACTTAAGGCATTAGTGTATGCAACACCCATTGAAGACGTTCAAACGCTACAGGAGCGTGTCTTCAACGCCTGTCAGGGATGTTTAAAAGGTTGCGTGGTTCGCTAAGATGTCGAGCTGAAAGATGTGCTAAGATGAATGGAAATCA